>NC_061514.1:84194775-84213658 GCF_022539505.1 Lolium rigidum | reverse complement strand
TGCTCATCATACCTTCCTCTTGGGGTTGCCCAACGAACGTGTGAAATACACGCCATCATTGGGGCACCAGGGAGCTGCTGCGGTGGCGAGCTAGTCGATGGCTGGACTTGTGCAGTCTAGTTGCGGGGCTCCAGATCTCGCCATGATTCGAGTGGCTCCATCGGCGGCTCCTCTACCCGTAGATAGGATGGCGATCTGAAGTGGGAGGTGGAGGGGCTAGGCAAGAAAATAAGGTGGAGGCGGGAGGTGGAGGTGTTGGGTGGGAAGTGGTGGTGCTGGGCGGGAGAAGGAGGCGCTAGGCGGGAGCGCTCGGAGGCGGTGCGGGCGAGAGAAAGATTGAGGAAGAAAGCACACGAGATCGTTTTGGAATAAAAAAAAAGCTTGTAATTTGGGCTATGATATAGTATACAGTTATGATACTCAACCCTTCTCTCTCTTCCTTAATTATGTGCCATGTCAGTATTTGTGGTGCATGATACAGCTCAAGATACCAACGTTGGGGCTAGTCTTACGTCGTGGATATATCCATCCACCTTGGGTCAGCCTTGACATCTTTATTGCCACAACTACCAAGGTGTTGATAAAGGGATCATCGTTGTGGTGTTTGAAGAAGATCGCATATAGTTTGGAGGTTCCATCTCACATGCTTCTGTCGCGTCGAGAAGATTGATGTCTAGGCAAGCTTCTATTCTTGTAGACAGTGTTGAGCCTCCAAGTGCAGAGGTTTGTAGAACAGCAGCAAGTTTTCCTTAAATGGACCCCCAAGGTTTATCAAACTCAGGGAGGTAGAGGTCAAAGATATCCCTCTCATGCAACCCTGCAATTACGATACAAGAAGTTTCTTGTGTCCCCAACACACCCAATACACTTGTCAGGTGTATAGGTGCACTAGTTCGGTGAAGAGATAGTGAAATGCAAGTAATATGGATGATTGTAAGTAGTAATTGCAATCTAAAATAAAAATGGCAGCAAGCAAACATGTAGAAAAACTGGTTGTAAACGGTGTTTCAATCCTTGGAAACAAGGCCTAGGGATCATAATTCCACCGCGCGCCTATAAACTGAGAGGCTTATACGCGTGCAAGGCTAAAAATGCAGGCAAAAAACCAGCACAGTGGATCTCGAGAAGCTCAACTACACATCTTTACAAATTTCTTTACATTTATACAAGAATTACAACTAGATTCTCTAATCGCTTCCCGCCCGCTGGTCCAGCCTAATCTCCGATCGACGAACTCTTCTGCTGCCCAACTCTGATAAAAACATTGGGGAGCTGGGGTGAGTACGACAAGTCATACTCAGCAATCTGATTATACACAATCATATAAATTGTAAAATAGAAATACTTTTTGAAAAACAACAACACGTGGTTAAGGTATTAGGCAATTTAAAAATGCATGGTGCCACACATGAAAATAAGTTTCCCTACCCGGGAATCACAGGGGTGAAATTCACACTTTTACACTCTGCAGAGGGGTACTCTGACATCGACAACCTCAACTAGCACCACACAGGCGCTAGAGGAGCAAAGCCCTTTAGCCCACTAGAACCCGGACACCTGAACCTACTGATGTCGATCGCTCCTACGGATCCATCATCGACACGTTCTACAACAGGGCTGTCTCCAACGGAGAACTCAGTCAGCCCCATACCTCAACTGTGACCGGTACAATATGTTTACCTTCGTAGCACCATGTTTGTTTTTATAAAACAATATTTTCTCAGTTGATCACTTTCTATCGATATTCGCGCTAATGCCCGATTCGTACCGGTGGCTCCAGCGGATCCATCACCGTGTAACGACACCGGCGAATTAGCCCACGAATATCTCCGATACCATCTACCAACTATTGTATCATATATTTAACAGCAATGTGTATCCTAACAAAATACATGAAAGGGTATAAACAGCTTGCATTGATACTGATAATCCGCTCTATCAAAGAATATGAACCTCAGCAGAAAACCAGAAAATATATCTCGACGGTAATACTAATATCTCCATATCTACGATGGATCGGCAACACCTCCAGACCTCCTCCAAAACAAGCACATACTACTCTTGCAGTAGCTATAACACACACACACACACGCTCACTGGTTTCTCTCTACTCCGTGGTCTCACTCTCTCTCACGGTCTAACCAAACCAAAGATAATGCGTGTGCTTAGTGTGCAACAGGGGCATGCATTTATAGAGCTGAGAACCGACTAGCGACGCGACAGGCGACACGGAGGAAGAGCGTCCAACGGGCCGCGATAGGGCCAAGGCCGCGGCACGGAAGGACAGGAAGAAGGGGAAGGAAACCTCATCAAGCAGTGAGGTAGGAAGTAAATCCTTCGCGATGAGTAACATGATGAAGGGTTTAGTGAAGGCTAAGCTATTCAAGCAATGGAACAAAATGAAAGACCGATCAACCGCCGACATGAACGAAGGTGAAAAGCGCAAACATGCGAAGGCCATGAAGATGGTGGAAAAAGAGCTTGGTCTGGACGATGATGACGACGAGGAGGAGGAGCAGGAAGAAGAGGAAGACGAGTAGAATTTTTATTTATTATGTAATTTTTAATATTTATTATGCAATTTTATTAACTAGCACAGTGGCCCTCGCAAATGCGAGGGCATCATGCTTAGTGTGTAGAGACTGTTATAGCCTCACATGATTTATTGTCTGTAGTAATTAATGCATATTTTCTCTCATTTATATAAACTTATGTTAATAACCTCTTTTCTTCTATGGTAGTGTGTGCTCTGTTATTGTGTATTCCATGTTTGTCCATCCACCATTAAAATCAACAACATATTTATTTTTATCCTATTTGGATTAATGTTGTGGCCCTATTTTAGACTTCCGTATCTTGCATTCTCCTATACGAATAGTGTTGAATTTGGTTTGCATCGGGCTTCCATCAGCAGTTTGGATAGAAATACATGAACGCAGATCTCATTTGATGACAGATATTAAAAGAAACCTAAAGTACTTTTTTTACATGAGGATCCCTGAGGTCTAAGGAATATTGGGGCTTTATTCCTTTATAAAGACTATTCATGTATAGAAAACCGATTCATATTCACAATTTCGTAACTTACAGTGACACATAACTCGAGAAGCAATGCACAGGCTTTTCGATAGTTTTATGTAAAAAAGAAAGAGGGAAGTTTGCTCCTTCTCTTTCAATATAATTGTGAATGGATCCGTCCACAATCCATTCTCGTTTTCTTTTCACGATACCTGAAAAATGGCCATAACTACTTAGGAAACAATCGGTCTCTTCAGCTCCTTTTTCGGAAAAAAAGGAAACAACCGGTCTCAGTTGTCTCAAATTATTATGATTTTAAATCACGTAGTGATACATATTGTGTATGGAGTTTATAATCTGGGAATGGTGTTTTTGCTCATAGGAGCATATGCTAATGGAGCCGAATTGAATTTCTGATGCCAAATGAGTTACATGATCACAACTGACCGAGTAAGTCAATCATCATAAAAAAGTGAATTCGCCAATAACCTCTGGTAACCATATCATCATTAAGGACCAGTTTGGGGTTGAGTAGATTTTATGGGGGACAAAAGCATTTGTAGATTTAAAAAAAAATCAATGATGTGAGGCGCAAATCTACACCAACAATCTCTCCCGGCATCCGCGACCATAAAATAAAGTTGGCTCGATTCCTCTCCAGTGGTACAGGTACACATCAAAATTAAACAACACCCCCGAAATTGATTCCATTGTTGCCGTAATATTATCCTATATACTTAATAACGTCCTTATATTCTTTAATTTGTGGGTAAATTTTACTTTACGAATTGGGGTAAAATTATCATATCATTAACTACACGTGAGCCTTCTCGAACAGGTCTGATGGATAGCCTGCAGCACGTACCGCGAGCAGACATGGTTCTTTTTCTTAACCGGTATTTGCGGTATCTCGTCAAAAACTGGGTTTTCTGGTTAATGAACGGAGAAAATATTACTGGCAAAATTAATTGGTATTTACATATTTATTCTCAAATTTGTTTTTTGAGGAACTTTGGACGAATTTATAGATTGGTTTGACAAATTTGGGGTAGAATTTTCGGAATTTCCAAAAATCCCAAATACTGTTGCATGTCGGTAGTTTCCTCCATTGAGGAAAAACGTCTAGCAGCCGCCACCAGGCATGAGACTACCGGGTAAAATATAACTGTACAAATTTTCTGGTATTTACATAATTTAGTCTTATTTTTATGAATTTTGGACTAACATGTAAATTAGTTTGATAAATGCCGTATTTTGGCTAGTGTTCTTGAAATCTTTGAATAAACCGGAAATAGTGTTAACTATTGGTATTTTTTCCCGCCGACCAAAAAATAATTTAAGCTCGTATTGCTTTAATCTATAGTGCACGACTGATCGATATTAGAAACATTATGTATTTTCTATGGTGTTCTAGTGTACCTACTTTGGCCAAACATGACCGTCTCCAATCAAAGTGAACTATTTCGATCAAGAAAGAATTCGTCCGCCTTGTTAGATACGGATTATACCTGCATTAGTACAGATATATATTTGAACAGTCGTGTCATTCTGTACCCTTATTTAAATCTCATCTATTAAAACCAATCTAGCAACCCCATCTCATGTACGAACATGTTTTTTTAGGAGTCCCAGAACTACACCCCACGATACTGGATGTGGTTGTAAGTTACACATAAAATATCCTCGTACTTTAGATCGACCGGTATTTTAAAAAGAAAAAAACAGGGTTTAGGCATTAACCATCATGTACTCTCGTAAGGTTTGACGTGTCTGGTCGTTTTTTCAACGTAGGCTTCTATAGCCATATGGATTACGTGACATAGGTTGTCTCTTGTATGTATATATTGTTGTACGTAACACCCTTTATTTTTAAATCTCAGACGCTAGATTTAGAATCATCGGTTTACATTTATTTAGCATATGTGGATTAATCTGGTGTCTTCTAAAAAGCTATTATTTTGCTTTTAGTATATAATAGATTATTATGTAATCGGTAACATTTTAAGTTGAATAAAATAATTTCCTTGCATTGTTTTGAATGTCTAAAATAAATCGAGTGAAATAATTTAATGTGGAAAAGAAATGGTGATGTGAAGGAGGGAGAAGTGAGAGTGGGGACTATAGCCCGTGCATTGGCACCGTGGGGTGAGAGTGGGGTGAGAGTGAGGGAAAAAGCTGACGTGGGGTGAAAGTAGGGTGGTGCATTGGCACCAGCCTAAGCACTTAAATATCAAGCCGCACAAGCTGCCGCTTGCCGCCCGACCGCTGGAGGCTGACCAAAATATCTTTGGCCGACGTGTGACCAAAAGCGACACACCCTACAACCTGACTAACATGCAGAGCATCCACGCAAGCGTAGGAATGATTAAGCTACTCATCTGTTGCCAACAAGGCATGGAAAACCTCTAATACAAAGCCACGTTTGCATTTCCTTGCCAAACAGCTCACGTCTAAAACTACTAACATGCATGAACCAGGCCGTGACATGCAGCGTGTCCATCAGTTCAAGAAAACTGCATTCTATTCTTGCCTCGTGTGTACTAGTACGACTAGCTAGTTAGCTATTTCTAATGAAACCACAAGAGTGCATGCATGGCTGAAGATTGTACTACTCGATGGTTCAAGCTGGACATGCATAAATTATTTGTTTGGCCAAACTTGTGATACGTGCATGCATCAGATTTAGTTATGTAGCTAATTACCATCTAATTTGAACACTAGAGATTAACACAGATCCAAATAAGTATATGTCAAAAATCATTTAACTCAAATTACTTAATAACTTAAAAATTAGAGTTATCACAGACACTTTTAACAATGATACCATAATTGAATACATAGATATTATCACTTCACTATGCTACTCCGAACCACTATCCAGTTTGATAATAAAGACAAATTCACTGCGTAGGACTACATAAGCATTCCTTAAAGTTCGCATTCTCAATCTATGGACGCCCCACGCTATCACTTTGAGCATACAAAGATGGTACTAACTAGACACCATAATTCATAAGTATTTCATCAAAGGAGAATACCACAATACTATGACTTTTATGATGGAAACAAAACATGATTTATTCAATGGAACATTATGCACTCTCAGCTATTTGAGAATAGTCATGATACAACAATAACTACTAAGTATATGATAAGAATAACATCCAACATGACATACCAAATTCAATGCCACAGTCTAGACAAGCTTTCTTTTGCACCACTATAAGCATTAAACATTTTACTCGTCTCTAACATCAATCAATTTATTTGAAACAACTTTCATAGATGAAAATAAATAAAGACTAGAGATATAACCATACATAAATAAATAAAACTAACAAGCTCTGAACAAAATAAGAATGAAAAACCAAGAGCTAAACGCAGTACTAGCAAACTAGAACACTCGCAGAACAATAAGAGCGAAAACTAGAGCGTTCTATGCAATTAAAGCGGAGCGGGTCTCTCTCCCACACAACAATGCTAGGATCCAACCATATGATTCAAAAAAAACAAAAAAAAAACTAAAAAAAAAATAAATACGCTCCAAGAACAACACATAGCATATGAAGCAATAAAAATATAGCGTGTAGATAGATGACTTGATGCTTTGTTGATGAAAAGGGGATGCCTTGGGCATCCCAAAGCGTTGACTCTTGTACCTCTTGGATATTTTTTTGGGGTGACATGGCATCCCCAAGCTTGAGCTTTTTTCCATTCTTCATCTCATTACATCATTCTTCTCTCCCTACAATTGAAAACTTCCTTCATACAAAACTTCACACAATTCTTATTAGCAGCATTAGTGCAATTAAAATAGCAAATCGATTTGGGTTCAATTATAATATATATCAAACATCTATTAAAGCATTAGCTACTGCAACAACTTCTTCAAAAAGCTCTTTCCTCAAAAGAACTCAAAAAAAAAGATTAAGAGGCAAATGCAAATAGTAGCAGAAATCTGTCAAAACAGAACAGCAGGTAAGGATCGATTTTTTCGAAAATCTTCTGTTGCTCAGATCAAAAAGTGCAAAATTAACGAAAGTTAGATAATAACCTGGGGCATATGCTCAAAATATTGCAGCTCAAAATTATGTTCTGTCTGGGAGTACGAATATTTATGGTGACAGCACAAAATCTCTTTTAACACAGCAACTTCCCCAAATCTTACTTTCTTCCTATTAGAGGCTATTCTTGGCACAAAAACGAAATAAAAAGGATAAGGAGAGGTTATTCCAGTGTTAATCACTTTCAGGACTCAACAAAAGAAAAATTACAAAAATAAAATATGGGTTATCTCCCAAGAGTGCTTTTCTTTAACGCCTTTTAGCTAGGCGCAGTAATTTGAGAAGACGCTCATATAAGAATATATGAATTTAAACAAAAGAGAGCATCAAGGAGAAAATATTAAACATATTTAAATCTAACCCACTTCTTATGCATAGGAATCTTGTACACAAATAAATTCACAAAGAACAAAGTGACAATCATAGAAGGATAAAACAAGAGCAACTTCAAAACTTTCAGCATATAGAGAGGTGTTTTAGTAACATGAAAACTTCGTAAACCATATTTTCCTCTCTAATAATAAATTTCAGTAGCATCATGAATAAACTCAATAGTATAACCATCACACAAAGCATTCTTATCATGATTCACATGCATAAAATAATTACTATTCTCACCATAAGTATAGTCATTCTTATTAATCGTAGTGGGAGAAAATTCAAAAATATAGCTACTATTATTATTCTCATCACCATAATCATCAATTATAGGAGACATATTGTAATCATAATTAATTTTCTCCTCAATAGTAGGTGGACTGAAAATAACATAATCATCACTATATCATCATATATTGGAGGCATAGTATCACCATAGCAAATTTCCTCCTCAAAAGCTGGGGAAATAAAAATATCATTTTCATAAAAACTAGTTTCCCCAAGCTTAGATTTTTTCATAGCATTAAAAATAATGGTGTTCAAAGAATTCATACTAATAACATCGCTACCAGCATGCAAGTAAAGTTCCATAGGTTTTTAATTTCTCTTCAAACACCTCATGTCCTAACTCAAGATAAATACTATAAACTCTCTAATTTTGTTGTTGTTTTCCATTAAGCCTAACTAATAAAAATAAAAACAAGAAACAAAAAGATATAATTGCATAATCTAAAGGAAATAACTTCGAGCACTCACCAGCAACTAAAAAACTTAGTAGCCAGAGGATGTGAGTACCTTTTACCTTACCTCCCGGCAACGGCTCCAGAAAAAGAGTTTGATGTCTACGCATGCTTCTATTCTTGTAGACAGTATTGGGCCTCCAAGTGCAGAGGTTTGTAAAACAACATCAAGTTTTCTTTAAGTGGATCACCCAAGGTTTATTGAACTCAGGGAGGTAGAGGTCAAAGATATCCCTCTCAAGTAACCCTGCAATTATGATACAAGAAGTCTCTTGTGTCCCCAACACACCCAATACACTTGTCAGGTGTATAGGTGCACTAGTTCGGCGAAGAGATGGTGAAATACAAGTAATATGGATAATTGTAAGTAGTAATTGCAATCTGAAATAAAAATGGCAGCAAGCAAACATGTAGCGGAATTAGTTGTAAATGGTATTTCAATGCTTGAAAACAAGACCTAGGGATCATACTTTCACTAGTCGACACTCTCAACAATGATACCATAATTGAATAGATAGATATTACCAATTCACTATGCTACTTTGAACCACTCTCCAGTTTGATAATAAACACAAATTTACTGCGTAGGGCTGCATAAGCATTCCTTAAAGTTCGCATTCCCAATCAATGGACGTCCCACGCTATCACTTTGAGCATACAAAGATGGTACTAACTAGACACCACAATTCATAAGTATTTCTGTAAATTAAGCTTAAGAAACAAACACGGTGTGCACATTGTTGGACAATGTGTCCCCGGAGATCACATAATAAAACAACTTGCACTACTAGGAAAAGGCCTACCCATAATATGGGTGTTAGTGGCGCACTAGGAGGCCATTGTGCCACTACTACTTAGCAGTGGCGCACCGAAAAGTGGTGGGCCACTATAAAAAATGTAGTAGTGGCGCACCTCTCCTGTGGTGCGCCACCACTAAGTTTGACCATGGGTTTGACCCAGCCTTATACATAGCAATGGCGCACCATGCAGAGGTGCGCCACAGCTAATTTTTGTAGCAGTAGCGCACCTCTACATGGTGCGCCATTGTTATGTAAAGGGGAGATGATGGACATGTTTGGGCATCACTTAGTAGTGGCGCACCATGCTTGGTGCGCCCTAGCTTTCATCAAAATTTGAAAAAATGAATTTCGATATATTATGCAAAATGGCGTCATCTTTCGGTAAAACGGGTTTCGACCTCCGATGAAAAACTTTTTTATATCAAAATCGATCTACTCGAAATTTCCTATTTGAATTCAACAGCCTACGGCCGTTTGGAGAAAAAATGGATTCGTCAAATTCAAAACAGAAATAGGACTTTTTTCAGGTTTTAGATTTTGGGCAAAAAATAGAAAAAAATTAGCGGTGGCGCACCCATGCCTTGGTGCGCCACTGCTAAGCTTCCCGCCCACGAATTTCAAAATGGGATTCAAAATGGGAGGAGCCGGCCACTTACCCCCTCCTCCCTCCTCCCTCCTCCTACACACACTCTCCTGCTCTCATTCTCCTCTCCTCCTCTTCCTCTCCTCCTCTCCTCCTACCTTTCATCTTTTTCTTCTACTTCTCCTTTCACTCCGGCGACCTCCTCCACTATATCAACGTCCGGTGACGTTACTTTCCGGAGAGCTCCTCCACTATGGTGACCTCCGGTGACCTTACTCTCCGACGACCCTACGACGACCCTCCGACGACCCAACGACGACCCTCCGGCGACACTCTGACCTCCATTACCTCTGGCCTTCGTCCTCTTCTTCATCCTCTCCTACATCCTCCATCTCCCCACCTCTCCTCACCTCTCCTACCTCTCTCATCCATTCTCACCGGCGGCTAGGCTAGGAAAAATGAGAATGAACATTGCACAAATAATTCTACCAACAAGAACGAGAAAAAATAACGAGCCAAAAAAATTCGAAACAAAATGTTCCAGATCCAGATCCAGATCTAGATCCAGATCTGGAAATTTCAAATTGTAGTAGTGGCGCACCTTCTTTTTTTCCAGTGGCGCACCTCAGACATTTAGGAGTGGCGCACCATGAAGCTAGTAGTGGCGCACTACCTGGTGCGCCACTGCTAAGCCAAATAGCAATGGCGCACCACTAGTGCGCCACTGCTAATTGTTAGCAGTGTCGTGATAACAGTGGCGCACCACTAGTGCGCCACTGATGGCAAAAACAGGTGCGCAACTGATTGTTTGTTTTATAGTAGTGTTGAGTAGCACAATAGTTGAAGAATAACATCTACTTATTCAACTAGATTACAGAGCTTATGATCACATAAAGATCATACATGGAGAGATAAATAGACCACATAGCTACCGGTAAAGCCCTCGGCCTCGGGGGAGAACTACTCACTCCTCATCGTGGAAGTCAGCAACATCGATGAAGATGATGGCGGAGTCGATGGAGATGGCTTCGGGGGCAATTCCCCGTCCCGGCAGGCCGTCGGAATAGAGACTTCTGTCCCCCAGATCGTGTCAGCGACGACGGTGGAGCTACGGAACTTTTCGTGGATGGTGGCTGATTTATTTTGGGTTCACGCATCGGGAGGTTTCTTATAGGCGAAAAGGCGAGGTCGGTGGAGGCCAGGTGGCCCCACACCACCCCTAGGAGCGGCCAGGGCCTGGCCCGCGCCTAGGATTGGTCTGGCCGCCCTGTGGCCTTTCCCCGTCTCCCCTCTAGACTTTGTCTTTGTTACTACAAAATATTGACTTCGGCTTTTGTTTCGTCCAATTCTGAGAATGTTTCATGTACAACTTTTCTTAAATACTCCCTCCGTTCCTTTCTATAGTGCCTATAGTTTTTTGGCACGGAAATTAGCGCAATAGTATTTTTTACACAAGACCCCCTAGCTGAACGATTTGAGATCAACGTAAAATTTGGGAAATCCATATCTTCCTAACTTACCATAACAAATCCCACAAATCTCTCTTATTGATTCTCCATATATGTGCAGCCAAGTTCAATTAAGGAAAGTAAAACATTGCAGCCTAATTTTAAGGAATCGTTGGCCCATGCATTAGGAATCTCAATTAATTGTTTCCAATTTTGTATGGATTTTTTCTCACACATATTGTGTGGGAGCTGAACGGGGGAGGGGGTAATTGAAAAAAAGCCAAGCTACAACCTTATATTCTGAAACAAATGCCAAAAATCTATAGGCACTATAAAAAGGAACGGAGGGAGTACAAAATAGCAGACAACAGGGAACTGGCACTGTGGCGTCTTGTTAATAGGTTAGTACCGGAAATTGTATAAAAGTGCAACGAAGTATGAGCAAAACATATGTAAATTGGTGTAGAACAAGCATGAAGCATCAAAAATTATAGATACGTTTGAGACGTATCAAAGATCGCCATGAGTACTCACAACTAATTGGAAGATGTACGTGTGTCAGACGATTGCATTTTGTAGCAGTGTTCTCAACAAGTGAGGCCGGTGACGCTAGCAGACTTCGTTCTTGGCGGTACTCCTTTAACTCTGTTTCTCAGTATCCGGGGGAAAAACTTAGGTCCGGCCTTCGTTAGTTGTACCTGGCAATAGTGGTTCCCTAGTAATTTCCGTGTTGAAGGATGTTTGCAGATTGTACCTTCTTGAGGGGAAAACCTAGGAAGTCACATTGGTCTTTAGATCGGAAGATGATGGTTGCATTGTTACCTTCCTAGAAACGTCATTTTGGAGAAGCTCTTTCGGACTCAAGCTTTCGTCACCACTAGTTGTGTTATTGGTGTTGCGAGCCTCTGATTGCTTTAGAGGGTTAAATTTTTTTCGAAAATGGGCACTTTATTACTTTAATGTAATAGACTCGGCCTCTGCATAGCTAAGATGCACACAACCGTACAAATAAATTTTACAAACACCAAAAAATCCGACGACAAGAATCCAAAGATCTCGATAAACAAAACTAGCTAGGTGGACCCAGGCGAAGATCACACTTGAGAAAAAATATCCCTCTCCGTATCCTCCAACCGTGAAGACAACTCCGTAAATAGGTCTCGATGCTCCAACCGCTGAAGTGACACCCATGAGCGAAGCATGGCTGTGCACCAGTATATGACCTGCATAAAAGAGGAAGAAATATTATTGAAAATCTTGTCATTTCTACATAGCCAGAGTGACCAAATAACGACAATCGCTCCCATCCTAATAAGACGTTTAAATCTAACAGCCACACCATTGAGCCAATTACCAAATATATTGGCAACACTACGTGGTGGGTATAAGATAGACCCTATTGGGACAGTTGACCATATAGACCTAGCAAACTTACACTGAAAGAACAAGTGTTTAGTAGTCTCATCCTGGTGATAGAAGAAGAAGGCTAATTGTTTTTCCTAATTTTCTTTTATTTTTAGGTGTGCATTGGTGCTGTCTAGACTTGCTCTAATCATTCTGTTGTTGCATTGATATCATCTTGGTATTAATATATTCTCTTTTTCAAGAAAATACAAAGATATAATTTAAATAGAGAGATAGAATAGAGATCCCCAAAAAAGTAGAGCACATGATCATCGTCAATAATGTCTTTATTTTCTAGACCACACAGTTAACGCGTTACAATTATGCCATGGTGATACGTCTCCGACGTATCGATAATTTCTTATGTTCTATGCCATATTATTGATGATACCTACATGTTTTATGCACACTTTATGTCATATTCGTGCATTTTCTGGAACTAACCTATTAACAAGATGCCGAAGTGCCGTCTCCGTTTTCTCGCTGTTTTTGGTTTCGGAAATCCTAGTAACGAAATATTCTCGAATTGGACGAAACAAAGACCCGAGGGCCTATTTCGCCACGAACCTTCCGGAAGACCGAAGAGCATACGAAGTGGGGCCACGAGGTGGCCAAACCACATGGCGGCGCGGCCAAGGGGGCCCGCGCCGCCCCGTGGTGTGGGCCCTCGTTAGCCCCCGACTCGCCCTTCCGCCTACTTAAAGCCTCCGTCGCGAAACCCCCGATGCGAAAAACCACGATACGGAAAACCTTACCGAGACGCCGCCGCCGCAGATCCCATCTCGGGGGATTCTCGGAGATCTCCTCCGGCACCCCGCCGGAGAGGGGATTCATCTCCCGGAGGACTCTACACCGCCATGGTCGCCTCCGGAGTGATGAGTGAGTAGTTCACCCCCGGACTATGGGTCCATAGCAGTAGCTAGATGGTTGTCTTCTCCTCATTGTGCTTCATTGTCGGATCTTGTGAGCTGCCTAACATGATCAAGATCATCTATCCGTAATACTCTATGTTGTGTTTGTCGGGATCCGATGGATAGAGAATACCATGTTATGTTAATTATCAAGTTATTACATATGTGTTGTTTATGATCTTGCATGCTCTCCGTTACTAGTAGAGGCTCTGGCCAAGTTTTTGCTTTTAACTCCAAGAGGGAGTATTTATGCTCGATAGTGGGTTCATGCCCGCATTGACACCGGGACAAGTGACGTAAAGTTCTAAGGTTGTGTTGTGCTCGTTGCCACTAGGGATAAAACATTGGCGCTATGTCCGAGGATGTAGTTGTTGATTACATTACGCACCATACTTAATGCAATTGTCTCGTTGCTTTGCAACTTAATACTGGAAGGGGTTCGGATGATAACCTCGAAGGTGGACTTTTTAGGCATAGATGCGGTTGGATGGCGGTCTATGTACTTTTTCGTAATGCCCAATTAAATCTCACTATACTTATCATGACATGTATGTGCATTGTTATGCCCTCTCTATTTTTCAATTGCCCGACGGTAATTTGTTCACCCAACATGCTTTTATCTTATGGGAGAGACACCTCTAGTGAACTGTGGACCCCGGTCCATTCTTTTAATACTGAAATACAAATCTGCTGCAATACTTGTTTTACTCGTTTTCTCTCGCAAACAATCATCTTCCACACAATACGGTTAATCCTTTGTTACAGCAAGCCGGTGAGATTGACAACCTCACTGTTTCGTTGGGGCAAAGTACTTTGGTTGTGTTGTGCAGGTTCCACGTTGGCGCCGGAATCTCTGGTGTTGCGCCGCACTACATCCCGCCGCCATCAACCTTCAACGTGCTTCTTGGCTCCTCCTGGTTCGATAAACCTTGGTTTCTTTCTGAGGGAAAACTTGCTGCTGTGCGCATCATACCCTTCCTCTTGGGGTTGCCCAACGAACGTGTGAAATACACGCCATCAAGCTCTTTTTCTGGCGTCGTTGCCGGGGAGATCAAGACACGCTGCAAGGGGAGTCTCCACTTCTCAATCTCTTTACTTTGTTTTTGTCTTGCTTTATTTTATTTACTACTTTGTTTGCTGCATTATATCAAAACACAAAAAATTAGTTGCTAGCTTTACTTTATTTACTGTCTTATTTGCTATATCAAAAACACAAAAAAATTAGTTTACTTGCATTTACTTTATCTAGTTTGCTTTATTTACTATTGCTAAAATGGCCAACCCCGAAAATACTAAGTTGTGTGACTTCACTAGCACAAATAATAATGATTTCCTATGCACACCTATTGCTCCACCTGCTACTACAGCAGAATTCTTTGAAATTAAACCTGCTTTACTTAATCTTGTTATGCGAGAGCAATTTTCTCGGTGTTAGTTCCGATGATGCTGCTGCCCATCTCAATAATTTTGTTGAACTATGTGAAATGCAAAAGTATAAAGATGTAGATGGTGACATTATAAAATTAAAATTGTTTCCTTTCTCATTAAGAGGAAGAGCTAAAGATTGGTTGCTATCTCTGCCTAAGAATAGTACTCGATTCCTGGACTAAATGCAAGGATGCTTTTATTGGTAGATATTATCCCCCTGCTAAAATTATATCTTTGAGGAGTAGCATAATGAATTTTAAACAATTGGATAATGAACATGTTGCTCAAGCTTGGGAAATAATGAAATCTCTGGTTAAAAATTGCCCAACCCATGGACTCGACTACTTGGATGATCATCCAAACCTTCTATGCAGGACTAAATTTTTCTTCGCGGAATTTATTGGATTCAGCTGCTGGAGGTACCTTTATGTCCATCACTCTTGGTGAAGCAACAAAGCTTCTTGATAATATGATCGTTAATTACTCTGAATGGCACACGGAAAGAGCTCCACAAGGTAAGAAGGTAAATTCTGTTGAAGAATCCTCTTCCTTGAATGATAAGGTTGATGCTATTATGTCTATGCTTGCAAATGATAGGACTAATGTTGATCCTAATAATGTTCCACTAGCTTCATTGGTTGCCCAAGAAGAACATGTTGATGTAAACTTCATTAAAAATAATAATTTCAACAACAACGCTTATCGGAACACTTCTAGTAATAACTATAGGCCATATCCTTATAATAATGGTAACGGTTATGCTAATTCTTATGGGAATTCTTACAACAATATTAGGAATACACCCCCTGGACTTGAAGCCATGCTTAAAGAATTTATTAGTACACAAACTGCCTTTAACAAATCTGTTGAGGAAAAGCTCAATAAAATTGATATTCTTGTTTCTAGAGTTGATAGTCTTGCCTCTGATGTTGATCTTTTGAAATCGAAAGTTATGCCTAATAGGGATATTGAAAATAAAATTGTTACTACAGCAAATGCCATCCAAGTTAGAATTAATGAGAATATAAGATTAATGGCTGAACTGCGTGCTAGGTGGGATAGAGAAGAAAATGAAAAACTAGCTAAAAAGGAAAATGTAGCTAAAGTTTGGACTATTACCACCACTAGCAATGCTAATTCTTCACATGTTGCTGCACCTCCTACTATCAATGGTAAAATAATTGGTGTTGGCAATGCTTCTACTCCTAGTGCAAAGCGCGCAAAATTACCTGCTAAAACTGCTGAAACTGCTTGTGATAAAACTGCTGAAATTTTTTCCAACCTTGGGGATGATAATCCCATTGCTTTAGATTATAATGATTTAGATTTTGATGATTGCCACATCTCTGAAGTTATAAAGTTCTTGCAAAAACTTGCTAAGAGTCCCAATGCTAGCGCTATAAACTTGGCTTTCACAAAACATATTACAAATGCTCTCATAAAAGCTAGAGAAGAGAAACTAAAACTTGAAACTTCTATTCCTAGAAAGCTAGAGGATGGTTGGGAGCCCATCATTAAAATGAGAGTCAAAGATTTTGATTGTAATGCTTTATGTGATCTTGGCGCAAGTATTTCGTTATGCCTAAAAAAGTCTATGATATGCTTGACTTGCCACCATTGAAGAATTGTTATTTGGATGTTAATCTCGCTGATAATGCTAAAAAGAAACCTTTGGGGAAAGTTGATAATGTTCATATTATGGTTAACAATAACCTTGTCCCCGTTGATTTTGTTGTCTTGGATATTGAATGCAATGCATCTTGCCCCATTATATTGGGAAGACCTTTTCTTCGAACCGTTGGTGCTACTATTGATATGAAGGAAGGTAATATTAAATATCAATTTCCTCTCAAGAAAGGTATGGAACACTTCCCTAGAAAGAGAATGAAGTTACCTTATGATTATATTATTAGAACAAATTATGATGTTGATGCTTCGTCTCTCGATGTTACTTGAGTTACACTTTTCGCGCCTAGCCGAAAGGCGTTAAAGAAAAGCGCTTATGGGAGACAACCCATGTTTTTACTCCAGTATTTTTGTTTTATATTTGTGTCTTGGAAGTTGTTTACTACTGTAGCAACCTCTCCTTATCTTAGTTTTGAGTTTTGTTGTGCCAAGTAAAGTCTTTGATAGTAAAGTAAGTACTAGATTTGGATTACTCGCGCAGTTCCAGATTTATTTGCTGTCACGAATCTGGGTCTACCTCCCTGTAGGTAGCTCAGAAAATTAAGCCAATTTACGTGCATGATCCTCAAATATGTACGCAACTTTCATTCAATTTGAGCATTTTCATTTGAGCAAGTCTGGTGGCCTAATAAAATCCATCTTTACGGACTGTTCTGTTTTGACAGATTCTGCCTTTTATTTCGCATTGCCTCTTTTGCTATGTTGGATGAATTTCTTTGATCCATTAATGTCCAGTAGCTTTATGCAATGTCCAGAAGTGTTAAGAATGATTGTGTCACCTCTGAACATGTGAATTTTTTATTATGCACTAACCCTCTAATGAGTTGTTTCGAGTTTGGTGTGGAGGAAGTTTTCAAGGATCAAGAGAGGAGTATGATGCAATATGATCAAGGAGAGTGAAAGCTCTAAGCTTGGGGATGCCCCGGTGGTTCACCCCTGCATATTCTAAGAAGACTCAAGCGTCTAAGCTTGGGGATGCCCAAGGCATCCCCTTCTTCATCGACAACATTATCGGGTTCCTCCCCTGAAACTATATTTTTATTCCGTCACATCTTATGTACTTTGCTTGGAGCGTCGGTTTGTTTTTGTTTTTTTTGTTTTGTTTGAATAAAATGGATCCTAGCATTCACTTTATGGGATAGAGACACGCTCCGCTGTAGCATATGGACAAATATGTCCTTAGGCTCTACTCATAGTATTCATGGCGAAGTTTCTTCTTCGTTAAATTCTTATATGGTTGGAATTGGAAAATGCTACATGTAGTAACTCTAAAATGTCTTGGATAATTTGATACTTGGCAATTGTTGTGCTCATGTTTAAGCTCTTGCATCATATACTTTGCACCCATTAATGAAGAAACACTTAGAGCTTGCTAATTTGGTTTGCATATTTGGTTTCTCTAGAGTCTAGATAACATCTAGTATTGAGTTTTGAACAACAAGGAAGACGGTATGGAGTCTTATAATGTTTACAATATGTCTTTTATGTGAGTTTTGCTGTACTCGTTCATCCTTGTGTTTGTTTCAAATAACCTTGCTAGCCTAAACCTTGTATCGAGAGGGAATACTTCTCATGCATCCAAAATCCTTGAGCCAACTACTATGCCATTTGTGTCCACCATACCTACCTACTACATGGTATTTATCCGCCATTCCAAAGTAAATTGCTTGAGTGCTACCTTTAAAATTCCATCATTCACCTTTGCAATATATAGCTCATGGGACAAATAGCTTAAAAACTATTGTGGTATTGAATATGTACTTATGCACTTTATCTCTTATTAAGTTTCTTGTTGTGCGATAACCATGCTTCTGGGGACGCCATCAACCACTACAAGAAAAGTTGCCATGGCCGACGAAGTTGAAGTCGCGCCGTGGTTGCTGGTGTACCATGGCCGACGATTTTGGTCCCTCCGTGGTGCATGTCAAAACTTTTTTTTTCTCGTTTTTGAGGCCACCTAGCCCGACGAAAGCGGCCAAAACGTCGCGTATGGTGGCCCGGGACGTGGTGCATCGCGAATTCTCGGGTTCGCCGGCCGAGTCAACGCAAATCCGCACCGCCGAGGGATGTAGGGCCCGGATGGCAGCCTCTCCGGCATTGTTTTTTTTCTCGATCGCGCCATCTCGTTCAACGTTCTCCGATCGAGCCGTTTACGATGCGGGATCATGGGTCCCGCATGTCATCCTCTATGAACCAAAATTCTTTCTATTCTTGGATTTTTTTGACCCCCTGATTTCTGGCTACTTCCTTTTTCTTTTGATCCCTTGCCGCCTTGGAAACGTTGAGACCGCTGCTGCTAAATGGGACCCTCATGTCATCCTCTATGTGCAATCAACTTTCTTTTCTTGGAGTTTTTTTTGGCACCTCAAATTTGGTCACTTGCCTTTTTCTTTCGATCCCCTGCCGCCTCTCAAACGGTGATA
>NC_061514.1:84158780-84194675 GCF_022539505.1 Lolium rigidum | reverse complement strand
AATCTCTTCAAGGGTAAGACTCGATACCCCCTCGTTGCTACCGTCTTCTAGATTGCATCTTGGCTTGGATTGCGTGTTCGCGGTAGGAAAATTTTTGTTTTCTATGCAACGTTATCCTACAGATTCGTGGGCCAAAGGACTTTGGACCAGGAGGACCTTCTGCCTCAATCATCTCAGATAAATACACCCTGTCCAGCCTATGCCTCGCATCCCGGTCTGGCAGGCATCTTTCTCCTACGCGTTCCCCCAAAGGGTTCCGGTAGGCCGCGATTCTTTCAGTTCCTGAATTAGCTTCGTCGTAGCGTTCCGGTACCGCGGCTCTTGCCTGTCGGTACCTTGGCGGAGGCATTTCCTCCTCAACATAAGCTGCTCTTGGTGCATGATAATTTTGCCCGGTTTCACCTCTTCCGGCATAATCATTTCCGGCATAGCCATTTCCGGCATAGCCACGACCTGCCCCTTGCCTTTTTCTTCCTTCCTCGTGTCGCCCGGCTTGTTGTTTTCCGGCAAGTACCGGATCGTACACAGTCATCTGCTGCGCATTCACCTCTTTTTCTTTTCTCCTGTCCGGATGGGGGGACGATGCCTGCCCATGGGACTTGCTCCCGGCATTCTTAGCCGAACGCACAGATTTCGATGCCGCAGCTTTGTTCACTCTAGCAAGCTCAGCATTTTGTTCCTGTATCATGTCAAGCAACTCCCTAACACGATCTTGTTGTTTTGCTAAGGCATCTCCGGTAAGAGAGTCACACAGCTCTACAGCAGCCGTAGCAGCTTTTATGGTTTTATCCGGCCCGCTGTACTTAGGTTTTTCTACGATGCTCAGAGATGCAGAGGTAATTTTTCCGGCAAGAATTTCCTTACGCGGATCCTGATCTAGATTGCGAGCTCTAAGCCGGTTTTCCGGTACTCTAGCAGCCTGAGCGCTAGCAGAAGCAAAGCCATGGGAAGCGTTATACTCACGTAGGGTTAGGTTCAGCTCGCCCTGCGCCGGAATGATGTCCGCGCCTCCGGAGAGCAACTTCTGCCGTTGCGCCTCTAGCTCCGCCTGAGCCGCTGCCGGATCGATGTTCTGCGCGATGGGTGTTGCCAGCACGCTCATCGCCGCTTGGAGAGGAGTCTCCGGTGGCGCTGTAGATGCACCCGCAACCGCTTGGTCACGCTCGGTCGGCGGCTTGGCCGTGCGCGTGGACTTCGTGTGCCCAGCGCCTTCCGCCGCAGCTTCCTTGCCAGCGTCAGCCGCGCCAACCACCAGCACCTCAATGCTGCCGGCCGCGTGGCCGCTGCGAACTGCATATCTTGGGGGGTCCGGCGCAAGCAGCACCGGCGAGAGGGACTGGCGGTCCGGGACGGTGCCATAGTAGACGCGGAGGTTGTCGAACTCAATGACGCGGCCGTTCTTGGGGAACTTACCGCCGTTGGCGAAGCACCCAGTGTTGTCGTTGATGAAGTCCATGGCGAGGACGCGGTCGACGAGCGCAGTGACCACACGCTCGCCGGAGATGGTGAGGAGGCCCGCCCGAATATGAACTCCAGCAAGCGCAGCTGCTGGCCCCACGGTGGGCGCCAACTGTCGTCGTGGTGAATAGACAGATGCCATGGGATGGCTTAAGTTGGGGCCGAATGTGCGCTAGAGGATTCGGGGGAGGGTTTTGGTTATATGGGGATGGATTCCGGATGGAATACCGGATGCTCTCTTGATGAACTTGGCCTTGGCCAAAGGTAGAAGAAGAAGAACACAAGAACTATCTCAGCTTTGGATCTCTCTATTCCATGATCGAACAAGGTTACAGGTTGTCAGTACAAGGTAGGACGTCGTACGTATCTCGTGCCCGCGATAGGGTGTGCTCCTTCTCCTTATATAGGGGAGAGGGTGGCTTACAGGGGAAGAAACCCTAGGAAACCCTAATGGCATCTTTGACTAGACAAACTACTTTACAAAGCCTCGTTGGCAGCTGATGACACCGGTAGACCTTTAATCAGGCACGGTGACATCCTCCGGTACCTTTTACGTCATCTTCTGCTTTTGCCTCAGAGCTTCGATTAAAGCTGAAGTGCTTCGCTCATCTTTGTCCTCTAGCTCTTGAGAGAATCTTTGACCATCTTGCCGACGTGCTACAGTGTAGCCTGTACCGGTAATCCGGTACCTTCTTAGCCTATTCCGGTATACCCCTCCTGGGATACCGGTAAGGATCTTTAAACCGGTACCTTACCAGCCTAAACTAGGCAAGTTCGGCATGCCTTTGGCATACCGGGGGTCATCCCCCCATCAGTAGCGGAGGAGGAGACCTCGGCGACCAGCATCGCGACATCGGCCGCAATCTGCTCCGCAGTCGTCATCGCCATCTCGACTTCACCCGCGACCTCGAGCTTGTCCTCGGCCGGAACAATGGCGGTAACGACCTCTCCTTCTCACCTTCGTACTCGTTCTGGCAGAACATGCCATTCTCGGGCATTTCCAACGACATGCACTTTAGATATGCTAGGGTTTCCGTCAGGATAGCGGTCGGATTGACATTTGCAAGGTGTTCGTCCCCATTTCTTGATGTTCTTGTCCAGTTCTTGCTTTTCACGGTCTCGATTTTCTTAGATTTGTTACTATAGTGTCGAATTGCGGTAGATCCTTCCTAGACTGAGCTTTGGATTGGTGAAACTGGCAGATTGTACTGTGCATGCATAGAGGCGAAGGTTTTTTTGTGTTCGGGTTTACCATGTTGTCATTGTTGTGCGAAAGATTGAGCTGAGTCGCGCTAGTTTGTTCAGACGCAAGAGGAGTGGGAGGACTTGAAGAAGGAAGTTGCAATGCTCAGGAATATGCAGAGAACACAAGCACAAGTGATGAGGGCTTAGAAACAGGAATGGGAGGCAGAAAAAAGGTTTTGGAGGCTAAGAAGAGAAAGCTAGAGTATGACATATACGATCTGCTTCAAGTGAACTTTGCAATCAAGGACAAGCTCAAGAGGATCAGGGCTACTTGTGACGAGTGATGAATGTGATGTAGACGTATTGTACGAGAATTTATAATGTGGCGTAAGTACAATTTGTAATGTACCCTAAGTACCACTCGTAATGTACTCAATTTGAAGTGCTACTTGTGTTCTTTCTTGATTGAACTAGGCCAATGATTATAACCTGGGATCATAGTATGAGGAGATGATTGATCAGAACCTATGGCATGACTTAACATGACCATGCCATTGGTTCTGTTCAAACATCTCCTACATATGTCCTCATTGTATGAGGTCTCTGATACCCTGCTTTGCATGTTTCTGCTTCTTGAGTTCTGCATTGGCCAGTGATTCAACTATGGCACAACGGCAGGCATGGTGCTGCCCCCAAACTTAGTCATGTGTGCCATATTACTGGCACACTAGACTTAGTTTGGGGACAGTCCCTTTGCCTGCAGTGTGATCCTACATATGAGGCCTCGATTTCGTATGTTTGGTGCATTGGCCAATGATTCAACAAAGGCACAATGGAAGGCTAGGTGGTGGCCTCAAACTTAGTTATGTGTGCCACTGTCGTAGCACACTACACTTAGTTTGTGGCCACTCCCTATGCCTGCCGTGTGAGAAAATGTATGAGGCCTTACTGATGTTATCAATGTCTGTTTTCATCTACACTACTTGTGAGCAGGCACACCTCTAATTGCTTGTGTTCTTCTGGCAGACTGAGAAGATCATGCTTGGGTCACCTGCTAAGGTTCCCGGCGAGGGACCGGCGAAGAAGCGTCGTGGAAGGCCGGCTAAGGTAGGCCACTTCCACGATGAGCCAGGGCCGGACCACTTCCTCAAAATCATCTTCAATCCCACCTTCGGCTGGCTCATGATCCCTAAAGGTTTCGTCAAGTGGTTCGGAGAAATCCCTTCCAACATCATCGTCACCAGCAACACCGGATGAAACTGGAGGATGACTACGAGGAGAGAAGGCGATGACGCATTCATCGACCAGGGATGGACGGCCTTCGCCGTCGCCCATCAGCTCAAGGTAGGCCAGTTCATCACCTTCAGAAAGCTGTCCTCCTTGGAGTACACTGTGGTAATCTTCGACCACACCTGCACTGAGGTGGTGAGCAGGTGCCCGTACCATGGCGATGATACCATGTGCGTCGTCTCCGAGCACCATGTCTAAAGCTAACCTGGTACCATGTCGTGTCTAGTTGCTGGTCGTGTCTAGTGTGTTGAACTATGATCCTGTCTGCCGTGTGCAGAACTATGATCGTGTCTGCAAAATTTTGTGTCCTGAACTTGTGTTGTCTATGATCACTGCTAAGTTCTCTATCGTCTATGATTGTGTTCTTACTTGTGATGTTGATCACTGGTAACCTCACCACTGAAGGGAAGAGATTACCTGAACCGGATTATGAGTTGCAACCAAACAGCAGGGGCACCGTTCTGAGCTGCTACAAGGCCTGAAAACCGACCTACCAAACGGCCAGAGCCCAAATCTCCACGGGGCTGAAAAATCTCCGTGCAGGCCACCAAACAAAAGTCGCTTTTATGGCCTATGGCCCGTCTTGGACGCGCAGGGGGCTCCTTCCCGCTGCGTCAGTGATGCAGGAAATCGGCCCAGGCAACCAAACACGCCCTAGAGATCAATGTAATGTGGATGAGTTGGTTGATCGGGTGCATGACGAGTTTAGGATTTGGGAGAGTGTGTGAGTCGGAGGGAGTGAACATCCAGCCAAAGAGTAGGCCTAGGTGGTGTGTGGGGCGAGGGCGGGCTTTCCTAATTGTTAGCAGTCTGGTGTAGCCTTTCTTGTAATATGTTTCTTCTCCTTCTATAACAATAGGGCACGCGCGGCGCCGGGCCGCACCTCAGTGGCCCCTGGTGACTCCCTGTGGTGACCCTGCATACCAGTGCATGCTGTAGTATGCCAGTCATTGACATAATATGTGCGAAGTACCAATCCGCAAATATTACATCCCTCGGAGTAGTACAACAGAAGCATAGCTAGTCTTTAACTCATTCACATAATATTACAAACCATATATGTACATCATCTCGGAGCTCCTCCTAGGACCATATAGGTTTACTCCTAGGTTCGAGGTGAACCCTACTTAACTTACACAATATAAGTCTTAACAAGTTAAACATTATTTGACTTGAGTAGCTAAATATTATAGAGTTCGCGCTGCTCGGCTACTACTACTACTTTCGTCGCTCAAGCTTGTTCTCCTTCTGGAACCTCCCCGATTCCGTAGACAATCAGGTAGTCGACCCCCTCTACTCCTCCAGAGAGGTCTGGTTCTTCGTAGCAGATCTCATATGCTCCGTCTGGTCCTTCGTTGGCCTCCTCAAGGTGATTCAGACAATCTAAGCAGGGGATTATAAGAGGTATGAGTACGAGCGTACTCAACAAGTTCATTATAGGAAAGAGGTGTTTAATGCACTAGCTACTGTACTAGACCAGAAAGTCTAATACCAATGCAGGTTTTCATAATCATTTCTTCAAAAGGTTGCTTTTATTCAGAAGAACTATGTCCGTCAGCCTTCACCGATTTACTAGAACTTCCTGGAGTTCCTTTCCGGCAGCGTTCGCAGTTCCAAATCCCGGAACAAGGAGTGACATGTCACGATTCATTACACTCTGCAGAGGTGTGTTGCTTTACCCATAAGAGATCTTAACCTTCGTGCCAACCGGGCAGCTTTCCCGTCCACACTTTCGTGGTGTGAGGCCCGGTATAAGGTCCTAGTCAAATTGTATTCCTTCGCGACCTCGCACACCCACCCTTTGTTGCAATTCCGACCTTGGGTCCTCGCCGGTCAGCGTAGCCCTTGGATACCCTCCGACCCCGACAAGTATCAGGTTCTCGACCTGGTACCTTCGCCGGTCGTTGCAACCCATCATAGACCGCATTACCGTGGGGACTTAGGGCTCCCCAACCACTCCTGTTGTCCCTCGGGATTCAACTGACTACGGTAAGCGCATCCGTTGATGAATGAGAGGAAGAAACACAATTGACTACCCTATCCCACTCCAGATCTTATGGTTAACACGGTTGTTACGACACAAGAATCATTAGACGACATTGGTTGTTAATCCTAGATGGATACAAACCCTTGCAATTGAATCTCCACCATACTCATACCATGGTTCCATTGCCCACCACATAGTCATATTCATATTTACGAAATTAGCATCTTTGCTTTTCATGCAAAGGTGATAAGCATAGTACTTTGCAAGTAATTTGGTAAAAATACTCAAGAACTTGTCTGGCGACTGCAATGTAGTGCAGTTGGATTGTTTGGACTGACCCTGATCCTCTGTTTCTGAAAGATAGCATCATTGTCCGATAAGGGCAATGGTTAAAGATTCAAATATGCATGCTTTCGATTTTTAGGGTTTGGTTCACCCCTTCCCGATGCTTTGTTATTTAATGTTGGAGGTGTCAAATAAGAACGATTTACGAATACTCTTTAAGAGTGAAAATAATATCTTGGAATATTGCCAAGATTTGTTTAAGTCCAAAATAATTGATGGACTTATTTAATCATTAAAAATATGGTCTTATTTTTAATGATCTTTTATTAATTATTTTTTATTTGAATTAAATAATGGTTCAAATTTATTTGTCTCAAAAGTTCTATCTTATAATTTATTATGATAGAGAATAAAATTTTAAGTGGTTTGCATATTTTTCTTTATTTTTTAGAGTTATATTTTATTTTGCCAAAGTTTCTGTTTTTTTTGTACATTTGGGAATTACCCAAAATGCCCCCCGGGCCCACCTATCAGCCGCCCGAGCTGGTTAGGTTGGACCGAGCCCAAGTTATATTTTATTTATAGAATTTTGCCAAAGTTTCTATTTTTTTGTACATTTGGGAATTACCCAAAATGCCCCCCGGGCCCACCGTCGACCGCCTGAGGCTGGTTAGGTTGGACCAGCCCATTGGGCTCGGTCCAACCGACCCAGAAGCGCTCGTCTTCCTCACCGTGACCTAACCCTAACTTCTCTCTCGCGACGCCGTGGTCGCCCATGCCGTCGCCGCTTTTTCCTGGCCGACTTCGGCCGCCTCCATCGTTGCCATGGGGCGCGTTCCACGTGTCTTGCGATGGCGCGTCGAAACGTTTGCGTTGATCTGGCGGATTCGTCCTTGTCCGGTCGTCCTCGACCCTCCCGTGTGCCTAGGGTTTCGGCTTCCGCCGCCGCTGCACGTCGGAGATGCCGTGGACCCCTCCTGGTGTTCACCTGGGCGTGAGGTGCTGCGCTGGGGTGTCGTGGTGGCCGCCGTGGCATGGCTTGGCCTAGCCTGGCACCGCCGTGAACCTGGCGTGTGCTGCCGTAGCCGCCATGGCCGTGTCGGCCATCTGCTTCCCCGGGTATGTGTTCCTCCCCTCTCTCTTGCCTGTTCTACCTCCTCTCCCTCCTCTGCATGACTTGGCATCCATGGCCCTGTGTTGCTGCTGCTGCATGTGTGTTGGTTGCTGCTGCGTGCCCTAGCTTGTTGTGTTGTTGCTTCTGTGGCATTGCATGTGCTGCTGCTCTGCTTGTGTTGCTGCTCCTATGCTTATGCTCATGCCATTACTACTGCTGTGACACTCATATACTTGCTCATGAGCATGCTGTGATGCTCATGGCTTGCTATGTTGCTCCAGTTGTTGCTGCTGTTACTGGATGATCATGTGTATTCATAATTCTTGCCCCTGGCTTGATTACTGTGAGTAAACCTTGCTTTTGCAAGGACCAGTGCTACTTGTGTGATGCTTATTGGGTTCTGGCTCATGGTAGGGCTCTGCTTGGCTTGGCTGCTGTCTATATGCATCAATTCCTTGATGAAGTGCTTCTGGATACAATTATAAAACTGTTTACATAATTTATGTGATGCAATTTTTAATTATCTGTGGCTATTTCAATAACTGTTTGATGTACTAATGCTAGGCTAGACTCTAGCAAGCCTAGCATGCTCTAGCAAGCTCTGATGATCATGTGATCATCAGCTGCTTGTTGGTTGCTTGTTATCCTACTGTCTGTGTCTGACTGATGCTTATTCTTGTGCATGTGTAGCACCATATCTTGTGCTGGTGCGAGCTATTTCTTGATAAATCATCTACTGATGCTTGCAGTGATCCTCTGGATCATTTGCAAGTGTCTATGCCACTGATTGCTTGTGTAATTCATTTATCTGTATAGTTTGGCTTGATTCAATGGATTAATGAGATGAACTGTTATGCAGTAATGATTCTTTTAATTGATTTTCTTGAGCTAGAGGGATGTGAACCATTTGTTGGGGACCCTAGCTCACTTTGAATCCTTCTGGATGATGATATAATTGCTTGGCTGGATTGTCTTGTGGTTGAGGTGACCCTGGCAGTAGCTATTTGCTGTCCTAGGGTAGCTCCCCTCTCTGTGGCTTACTGTGGCTTGATGAATGCTTTGTTGGTTGATCCTCTTTTGGATTTCAAGTAGCTTTTGGTGTTGAAAATTAAATAGACAATCATTTGTCTATATGTCTGATGGTTAACTAAACCCTTAGGTGCTAGGTGACTTGGGCTAGCTGGCTGTGAATCAAATCCTTGCTTAATACTTTAGTTGGATGTAGTGGTGATACACTTGGCTTGACTAATCCTTCACTAGGAATTATTTCTTCTGGCTAGATCCCTATTTTGCCAGCATCAAGTAGTTTACACCAAATGATGATACAAACTGGGTAATCACAACCCCTGGCTTATGTGTGTGTGATGCACATGCCTATTTGTGAGCAAAACATATGCTTGCTCATGGATTCTTGGTTATACCTCACTCCAGCTCCTAGAAATGGTGTTGGTGTAGGCGTTTTTCTTCTGGATGATTGTTTGTGCTTGTCTTGCTCCTCCTGGCTTGTTGATGATGATCTACTTCATCAATTCTTGCTCAACGGGAAGCAGTTCTTGGTGGAACTGTTTCTGGTAGCTTTGGCTACTGTGGTGTTCATCCTGTTCTTTGTGTTCTTGCTGTTCTTACCCTGGTGGAGATGCTATCGATGAGCAGCTAGGGTTTGGCTGCTGAAAAGGTTTTTATATGAACCTTTCCCTTGCCTCCTTGGTCGACATTAAGGCCTGGTGCTATTTGGTGACTCCCCTGACTGTGTGCGTGATGGTGTGCATGCACAACAACCTTGTGAGCTGCTTGTGTGTTCCATGTTGGAACTTGTGTGTGTGTGTGTGGATCAGCTCGGCTGGTTTGGTGTTATCCTTCCAAATTCTCATGTTCTTGACTAATTTTCCAAGTGGCTTTGCCACTTGGCTTAATGGTGATTTCTGTTTTGTGTTTGTGAATGCAGGGATCAATGTTGATCAAGAATGTCTCAATCTCATGTTGATCAAGAAACTCTTGAAGATTATGTAGTGTAGTTTAGCTATTGCCTATTCTTTGTAATTTTCCTTTTCTTTTCCTTTTATCCAATTTCTGAAATGTATGTTGTAATATTTAGTTCATATGAATATTGTAAAGACAATGTAATTTGTATGTGATGATCAATAAAGCTCAAATTTCCCTAATGAGCTTTTCTTATTTACTTGTATTCTTTTATATTCATAATTTTCCAATTATATAATATTGTTATATGAATTATTCTTTATTTGAATTCTAATTTGACTTAATGAGGTTTGAATTCGAATTTCAAACTCAACTTGTTTCAATTCAATCATGCAACTTAAGTTAATATGTGAAATGTTCCCCTCTCTTCTCGAAACCCTAAGTTAAGAAAAGATAAGGTCCAAGTTTATCGCACTCTCGAAACCCTAACCTTATCTGGTGTCGAGAGAGAAACTTGTCCCCTCCTAAGATGTAGTTTGCAATAAAGCGCGGAATTTCCCCAGATTTCACGATGCAATGCACATCCCTTTCTAAAATCAACCCCTCAATCGTCTCAAATCCCGGGATATTACACTCCCCTCCCCCCTCTCGTGCGCCTTCCCTCCGTTGTCATCGACTGAGGCGCCGCTGGGCAAAGCTCTAATTGCGTGGTGGTGGCGGACATCCTTGACTGCTACATGGCTCGGGCGGCGCGGATCTCACTGCGGTGGCGGCAGTCCAGGCTCGATCTAGGCTCTGATGAGCTTGGGCGGGCCGCGGCCATGGATGCACTTTGGAGCATCATCGTCGATGAGCGGTTTTGTGGTGGTTTCTGGGCTAGTTCCACGGCACAACGACGCCAAGGACAGCTGCCCTTGGCATGGTGGTGGTGGCATCCTCCTCTGTTGGAGGTGGTTGGCTGGTTGGTCTCGAAGGCGGGTTGGGGAAGCACGGATGCCAGTGCCGAGTTCCCGACTCCGATCACGGCGGGCGATGGTGGCGTTCACGCGCTGTTACCTTTTTGAAGGCATCACCATTGCAGCCAGTGTTTACCCACTTGTGTCGCTCTAGGGGAAACCCTAGATCTGTAGACCGGATGTTGGCGGCGCTCCCACGTCGTTTCCCTCCTAAGGGCATCATTCTTCAAGTTGTGCATGGCCAGAGACACCAATGGATGTATTCGGTGGGGGCGAAGCTGGATTGCACCTATCACATCGACATCGACGAGTCTTGGCAGTGTGGAGCAGCGGGGTCTTGGCGACATCCGCATGTTGATGGGTTCGCGCAGGAAGGGGGCTTTGTCTGGCATCGTGGTGACGTCATCGGCAAGATAAGTGAAGTTTATGCGGATCTTAACCTTGAAGATTGCTCGGAGGTTCGATGACGATGTCAGCTTCTGTGACTAGTGTAAGACGTGCTCGATAAGAGTCTGCTTATCCGGATGTACATTTTTGTTTCACCTAGAGTGTGTCTCAGGTATGCGATTGTTCCCGGTCCTGTCGAGTTTGTAGGGGATTTTATGATATATCTTCTTTATCTAGTCTTTGTGGTATGTTTCAATAAAATGCAATAAAGGTCGTATGCATTGATTGATGTTACAGCTGGGCATGGGCAGCCCGGCCTGGACGGCCCGGCCCAAAAATTCCTAGCCGGGCCGGGTCGGGCTTGCACTTTGGGCCGGGCCCGGGTTTGATTTTTAAGCCCGAACGTCGGGCCGAGTGCAGTTTTTGCGATTTAGGCAAGGTTCGGGACGGGCTTGTCGGGCCGGGCCTTTGCTAGTTCAGGCCGGGTTTGGGCTCGATTTATAGGCCCGACGATCGGACCGGGCCGGGTTCGGGCTTGACATTTTATTTTCGGGCTTTTTTGGACTTGGCCCGAAACCCGGCCCAGCCCGAGTTTTGCCCAGGTGTAATTTATGTAGAGGTAGCTGGCCTATTTTAAAAAAAAATATACGGCACAAGTTTTGATGCTATTGAGTAAAAAAGAGTGTCGAAGTTTGTTCCCTAACATTCTCGGAATTTTTTTCTGATCTACTAATGGTATATGTTTACTGATTACTCATTGTGTTCAGTGTTCAACAGAGTTTTCTCGTCTGTTGGTGCAAACCATCTCCTCTCCTTCCTGGCTTCCTCCTGCTGTTGCAACTTTTTTGAATAAAACCTGTTGTTGCAACTGATTCTATCTACTCCTAGTTAGTAGTACAAACCATGTATCACACGTATACCAACGAAATACTCCAGTGTGTCCAGAAAATTTGGAAAACTGAATCATGCAACCTGAAATCAAAAGCTCTAAAAAATGAGTAAAGGGAATATAACAGTATAGATGCGTGCGCAGCAGCAGCATTTTCTGTGAACTCAGAGGAACAGTCTTACTAGGTGATTCAGGTAACTGCTTCCCTGACAGTGCATTTAACATGTGAGAGTGTGAAAATGATTAGGCGCAGAGGATGGTCGAGCAGGACAGAGATGATGAAACCACACACTCTGAGACTGTCAATGGAAAAGTTTCCCTTCGTGTCAGTCGACGGCATTAAATGTTCTTCTCCTCGTTGTGCGGGTCCCAGCTATCCACAACCGAGTCCATTTATGGCCCGACGATCGATCGTGACCACGCGGTTAAAAAATGGGCCATATCCGCATCTAGCGGTTCAACTTATAGTGATTGGACTGTTCGCGGAGATGCAAACACAGCTTAAATATGTTTCTCCCACGAGCCCGTCTGGCAGCGATCCTGGTTTGATACGTCTTCTCAGCCATTGCGATTTCAAGCATAGCAACTGCCGGGAAGGGCAATCGCCTAAGTAACAACCGTGTCGATCGACGCGTGAACCGCCGGAATAAAGCGTCGACTCATAAATCGCCACGGAAGAGCAACTGCAACCCTCTTCGTGTTTTGCACCGCCATTTATTCCCACTCAATCAGACCTCTACATCTGTGTATTCGGATATCCAACCGGCCGCCGCCATTCATCACTACGACTGACGGCACCATGAGTAACCTCTTTTTGTCATCGGACTCCGATAGCGAGGGGAAGCCACCGGGATGGCGACACATGTGGGATAGAAATGCTACGCCGAGCAGCTGTAGCTCCCCACCGAGTGACGGCCAAGAGGAGGGGGGACGCCGTCGCCGACGATGACCAGGATGAGAAGTAAGAGGATGAGGATGAAGAGGCCATGTCGACACGGCTGGAGGCGGAGGAGGCGGCCGAGGAGGTGGCAGAGGAGGAGACGGTGGCAAAGAATGAGGTAAGGGCCCGGGCGAAGGGAAAGCGGAGGTGCAGCCGACATGTACCGATGACGAGGAAGACACCAAGGATGACTCGTCGGAGGGGGACGCAGTCGGACGCGACGAGCTCTTCCGAAAAAGTGACGAGCAGGAAGTATCTCTGTAAAAAGAAGTAGCTTGTTTATGTAATTAGTTTAAACATCTTTTTTCGCAGTTTCTATGTTAAATTTGTTTCAAAATATTGCACTACTTTGTGTCTGAGATGAGTTTGAATAGAGCACATACCTAGCCTTACCGGACAAATTGCGTAGGGCCGCTGAGGCTGCCCCGACACGCAAACGGACAATCTTGGACTGGCGACCATTTCAGTGTTCGCGGGACGATGCAAACGAACGCAGCCAGTCGATTTTGACGTCTGATGTCTCGTCCCGTTGGAGATGGCCTTAGTCTCGAGTTTTGAATTCTTTGACCCAGTTGACCCTTTCACTAACCCTAAAGCCCTTACGACCTCTTTTAAGATTTTTTTAAAATATAACCTCCTGATCACATCATGTTGGATAGCTAGTTTAAATCACTGGATGTTGTGGACATATTTGATTGTTATACACATAACAGGGATAATTAGAGATGTATCAAAGCCGCCCATGTAAGAGAAAAACCCATTGCCTCGATCGCCTACTGCCTGCTTCAGACTCAAGACGGAAGGCTAGGCTAAGAGCATCTTCAGCCGCGTCTCCCAAACCGTTCTATAAAGGGATTTAAGACGCGCTGGACAAAAAAATGTTCCCAGCCACGTCCCCCAAAGCCGATTTTTGTCCGGTGCGGCCCGATACGGTGTCCGGCGCCTGAGCCCGTCCCCGCTACACAAGGGACGCTCCAGGGAAGCGGACACACCGAAAAGAAGCGAGGCGAAGCGACGTGGGCCCGACGCATCAGCGACACAGAGAAAAAATTTCCGCTGCTCTCGCCAAATCGCGTCTCTCCCGCCACATCGCTCCTCTCCCGTCGCGCATTTCTTCCATCCCAACACATTTGACCTGTCCCGCCCGCCGATTCATTTCTCCCTCCCACCGTCGCTACCCTGTTCCTCCCGTCGCCACCCTCTCCCCATCCATGGCGCCACCGACTGCCCCCCAAAAAAATAGCCAAGAATGGGACCAAGAAGCCGCCGGAAAATGGGATGAAAGAGGCGAAGGCGCCCTTCGCGAAGCCGCGAAAGGCGCCGGCTCTGAAGAAGAAGCCGGAAGGCTGGACCGATGATCAGTGGCATCAAGACTGTCTGCGCTAGAAGTTGTCGAGGGCGGAGCGGTAAGGGCGGAGGGCGGCGCAGTTGGAGAAGAAGGCGTCGGCGGCGCGCGCACACCAGCACATTATGGCCGGGTGCATCGCTGCCACGAACGCGAGGCCCATGGAGGACGAATATGCCGCCGTACATTCCCGGAGTGTTATCCCCGTCGACATCCGGGTGCTACAACGATGGCCCCTCCTCCACTCCCGTGTGCTTGACGCCAAACTTGTCGCCGCGGTACGAGGATGCGCTGCCTCATGGCGGCTTCAACCCCAACGCTATGTTCTACTCCCCGACGTACGAGCCAGGACCCGGTCCGGAGGGCGCCCCTTTCAATGGCCGTAGGGGCCCGCTCAAATTCGACGGCGCCGGTGATGAGGAGGAGGAGGTGGTGGAGGAGGAGGTGGAGGAGGAGGGGGACGGGGTGGAGGAGGGGGTGGAGGACTCTGAGGACGACGAGGACGAAGAGGGTGCTGACGAAGAGGACGACGAGGGCGCCGGTGAGGATGCCGATGATCTCGTGGAGGTTGACGCGGACGGCGTGAGGAAGAAGAAGAAGAAGAAGGCATCAGGCACACGAGGCCCCAAGTGGACGCCTCTAGAAGATCAATGTCTGTGCGAGTCAGGGGCGACGGTTAGCCATGAATCCATCGGCGCCAACCAAAAATACGGGAAGTATTGGGCGAGGATCAAGGCCGAGTTCGCGCAAGCTCATCAACAAAGACTACAACAAAGTGACAATGAAGAGGAGCCAAAAGGCAATGTCGACGCGTCGGTGAACAAGTTCCATGATTCCATCATGACTTAGACACCAGAGGCGACAGCGGCGCCGATGTCGCCCAACTGGTACGACTCTTTCTTACATAATCTATAGCGCCTACAATGTGTTCGATGAAATGAGTGCGCTTCCTTTGATTAGTTTGACAAGGCCATGGATTTGTATCGGAAGAACTCGGATGGGCATAAATCGTTCGCGCTAATGCATTGCTATACCAAGCTCAAGATGAACCACAAATGGAGGTTGACGTGCGTTTCACTGTCGAAAGGGAAAGACGCCATTGATCTGGATGCGCCGCTGGAAACATCGACAGGGCGCCCTATCGGTAACAAGGTTGCCAAGGCCGCCTTGGCCGACGCTGCGTCGGTCGAGAACACACAGGCGTCGCTCACGCAGTGCCTCGTCCGACCTTGCTCTCCCGCGACAAAATGGCCGAGGAAAGGTGGGCGACACTGGTCAAGAGGCAAGAGGAGAAGATGGAGCTGAAGAAACACAGGGATGACATGTCCCTGCTGAGATAGTCGACAGAAGGAATGTCTCCTCGGACGCGGGCATCGCACAACTTCTTCAAAGGATAGATCCTCGACGACATTGAAGCCAAAATGGCGGCGGCTGAGGCGGAGTCCGAGGCGGCGGCCCAAGCAGCTGCAGCGGCAGCCGCACCAACCCCGGAGCAAGAGCCGGCAGACGCACCCGCTACTACACCTGCGTCGGCCTCTGCCTCGACCTCGGCGATGGAGCATGTACACCGGGCAGATCACGAAGAGTTCATCGTGATCGACGAGCCAACGTCGACTCAGGATGCGCCATCGGCGTCTGCGTCGGCATCGCCTTACGACAACCCCTTCTTTTAATTCTATCGTCGGCCTGTAATATGATCGTGCGCCCAGTATTTGATCGCCGCTACTCTGATCGCGACGACTACGGCGGGAACGATCTCTTTTAAATGCAAACTATTTGAATTCCTATTTGGGGACGGCGTTTGGGCGACGCGATTGGGGAGTGACGTCCCCCAAACGCGGCATGAATAAAACACGTCCCCCAAATGCTCGATCCGGTGCGGTTTGGGGGACGGTTTGGGGGACGCGACTAGAGATACTCTAAGGCGCTAAGCCGAAGACGGATATGGTCTGTAGCCTAAAGACTTGAAGAGCATGGCTCTGATTACAGACCAACCAAGGATTCTCTGTTTTAATCGGTTAGGAGTTTCCATGTATTCCTAGGAGTGGTGCCTTTATAAGCCTTTGTAATTTCTTGGCATAACAACAGCCGCTGGGAGGACTGCCCGTTCCCCCGTGTGTTGCTCTCTAGGGCGACACGGGGGCGATCCAATCTCGCTGCCGCCAAGACTCCTGCACCGCCTGCCTCTCTCGCCGCCCCTGCCGCTGGCCCTTGCCATGGTGGCGGCGAATCCAGCCGCAGAAGGAGGTTGGGGTGGAGGTCACCGGGGATGCTGGCCATGGCTGCTAGGGAGGTTTTGGCCGGATCTTCTTCGTGCAACGCCCAGGGTTGCGCCCCTGGTCGGGGTGGTGGCGGAGATCTTCTCCCGGGCGGCGCCATGGCTGCAGTGAAGGTGCAGGGTGATGTCTACGGGAGCTTCTATTCTTGTAGACAGTGTTGGGCCTCCAAGAGCAGAGGTTTGTAGAACAGCAGCAAGTTTCCCTTAAGTGGATACCCAAGGTTTATCGAACTCAGGGAGGAAGAGGTCAAAGATATCCCTCTCATGCAACCCTGCAACCACAAAGCAAGAAGTCTCTTGTGTCCCCAACACACCTAATAGGTGCACTAGTTCGGCGAAGAGATAGTGAAATACGGGTGGTATGAATAAGTAGTAGCAACGGCGAGAAAAGTGCTCGCCCGGGACGGTAAACAAGCGGTAGTAACGCAGCGGTGAGTAACGCAGCAGGTAGTAAACAAGCGGTAGTAACTCAGCGGTATTTAGGAACAAGGCCTAGGGATTACACTTTCACTAGTGGACACTCTCAACATTGATCACATAACGAACGAGATAAATGCATACTCTACACTTTTGTTGGATGATGAACACATTGCGTAGGATTACACGAACCCTCAATGCCGGAGTTAACAAGCTCCACAATAATGCTCATGTTTAAGTAACCTTTAGTGTAAGATAGATCAACGAGACTAAACCAAGTACTAGCATAGCATGCACACTTGTCACCTTCATGCATATGTAGGAGGAATAGATCACATCAATATTATCATAGCAATAGTTAACTTCGCAATCTACAAGAGATCTTGATCATAGCATAAACCAAGTACTAACACGGTGCACGCATCTGTCACCTTTGCACACATGCGGGAGGAATAAAACTACTTTAATAACACATCACTAGAGTAGCACATAGATAAATTGTGATACAACATGCCGCAATCATAAAGAGATATGAATAAGCACCTCACTATGCCATTCAACGGTGAATAAGTATTCTGTGAAATCTAGCCTAAGAGACCCACACGGTGCACACACTTGTCACCTTTACACACGTGGGACTAGGAGTCTCCGGAGATCACATAAGTAAAACTCACTTGACTAGCATAATGACATCTAGATTACAAGCATCATCATATGAATCTCAATCATGTAGGGCAGCTCATGAGATTATTGTATTGAAACACATAGGAGAGAGATGAACCACATAGCTACCGGTACAGCCCCGAGCCTCGATGGAGAACTACTCCCTCCTCATGGGAGCAGCAGCGGTGATGAAGATGGCGGTGGAGATGGCAGCGGTGTCGATGGAGAAGCCTTCCGGGGGCACTTCCCCGCTCCGGCAGGGTGCCGGAACGAGAGATCCTGTCCCCCGGATCTTGGCTTCGCGATGGCGGCGGCTGCGGCAGGTTTTCGTGGGTTTCGTCAATTGTTATCGGGTTTTCGATCCAGGGGCTCTTTATAGGCGAGAGGCGGCGCGGGAAGGTCGAAGGGGGCCCACACCCTAGGGCGCCCCCCCTTGGCCGCGCCGGGGTAGGGTTTGGTGGCCCTGCCTCCCTTCTCCGGCGGTTCTCGTGTGTTCTGGATGCTTCGGGTAAAATAGGAACTTTGGCGTTGATTTCGTCCGATTCGAGAATATTTCGTTACTAGGATTTACTGAAACCAAAAACAGCGAGAAAACGAGAAGCGGCACTTCGGCATCTTGTTAATAGGTTAGTTCCGGAAAATGCACGAATATGACATAAAGTGTGCATAAAACATGTAGATAACATCAATAATGTGGCATGGAACACAAGAAATTATCGATACGTTGGAGACGTATCAGCATCCCCAAGCTTAGTTCTGCTCGTCCCGAAGCGGGTAAAACGATAACAAAGATAATTTACGGAGTGACATGCCATCATAAACTTGATCATACTATTTGTAAAGCATATGTAGTGAATGCAGCGATCAAAACAATGGTAATGACATGAGTAAACAACTGAATCATATAGCAAAGACTTTTCATGAATAGCACTTCAAGACAAGCATCAATAAGTCTTGCATAAGAGTTAACTCATAAAGCAATAATTCAAAGTAAAGGTATTGAAGCAACACAAAGGAAGATGAAGTTTCAGCGGTTGCTTTCAACTTATAACATGTATATCTCATGGATATTGTCAACATAGAGTAATATAATAAGTGCAATAAGCAAGTATGTAGGAATCAATGCACAGTTCACACAAGTGTTTGCTTCTTGAGGTGGAGAGAAATAGGTGAACTGACTCAACATTGAAAGTAAAAGAATGGTCCTCATAGAGGAAAAGCATCGATTGCTATATTTGTGCTAGAGCTTTGATTTTGAAAACATGAAACAATTTTGTCAACGGTAGTAATAAAGCATATGCATCATGTAAATTATATCTTATAAGTTGCAAGCCTCATGCATAGTGTACTAATAGTGCCCGCACCTTGTCCTAATTAGCTTGGACTACCTGGATTATCACCGCAATACATATGCTTTAACCAAGTTTCACAAAGGGGTACCTCTATGCCGCCTGTACAAAGGTCTAAGGAGAAAGCTCGCATTTGGATTTCTCGCTTTTGATTATTCTCAACTTAGACATCCATACCGGGACAACATAGACAACGAGATAATGGACTCCTCTTTTAATGCTTTAAGCATTTGACAACAATTAATTCTTTTCTCATTAGAGACTTGAGGATATTTGTCCAAAACTGAAACTTCCACCATGAATCATGGCTTTAGTTAGCGGCCCAATGTTCTTCTCTCACAATATGCATGCTCAAACCATTCAACTCGGTGTATATCGCCCTTACTTCGGACAAGACGAACATGCATAGCAACTCACATGAAATTCAACAATGAGTTGATGGCGTTCCCCGATAAACATGGTTATCGCACAACAAGCAACTTAATAAGAGATAAAGTGCATAATTACATATTCAATACCACAATAGTTTTTAAGCTATTTGTCCCATGAGCTATATATTGCAAAGGTGAATGATGGAATTTTAAAGGTAGCACTCAAGCAATTTACTTTGGAATGGCGGGAAAATACCATGTAGTATAGGTAGGTATGGTGGACACAAATGGCATAGTGGTTGGCTCAAGTATTTTGGATGCATGAGAAGTATTCCCTCTCGATACAAGGTTTAGGCTAGCAAGGTTATTTGAAACAAACACAAGGATGAACGGTACAACAAAACTCACATAAAAGACATATTGTAAACATTATAAGACTCTACACCGTCTTCCTTGTTGTTCAAACTCAATACTAGAAATTATCTAGACCTTAGAGAAACCAAATATGCAAACCAAATTTTAGCATGCTCTATGTATTTCTTCATTAATGGGTGCAAAGCATATGATGCAAGAGCTTAAACATGAGCACAACAATTTTCAAGTATCACATTACCCAAGACATTTATAGCAATTACTACATGTATCATTTTCCAATTCCAACCATATAACAATTTAACGAAGAAGAAACTTCGCCATGAATACTATGAGTAGAGCCTAAGGACATATTTGTCCATATGCAACAGCGGAGCGTGTCTCTCTCCCATAAAGTGAATGCTAGGATCCATTTTATTCAAACAAAACAAAAAACAAAAACAAACCGACGCTCCAAGCAAAGTACATAAGATGTGGCCGAATAAAAATATAGTTTCAGGGGAGGAACCTGATAATGTTGTCGATGAAGAAGGGGATGCCTTGGGCATCCTCAAGCTTAGACGCTTGAGTCTTCTTGATATATGCAGGGATGAACCACCGGGGCATCCCCAAGCTTAGACTTTTCACTCTTCTTGATCGTAGTATATCATCCTCCTCTCTTGACCCTTGAAAACTTCCTCCACACCAAACTCGAAACAACTCATTAGAGGGTTAGTGGACAATAAAAATTAACATGTTCAGAGGTGACACAATCATTCTTAACACTTCTGGACATTGCATAAAGCTACTGGACATTAATGGATCAAAGAAATTCATCCAACATAGCAAAAGAGGCAATGCGAAATAAAAGGCAGAATCTGTCAAAACAGAACAGTCCGTAAAGATGGATTTTATTAGGCCACCAGACTTGCTCAAATGAAAATGCTCAAATTGAATGAAAGTTGCGTACATATCTGAGGATCATGCACGTAAATTGGCATAATTTTCTGAGCTTCCTGCAGGGCAGTGGGCTCAGATTCGTGACAGCAAAGAAATCTGGAACTGCGCAGTAATCCAAATCTAGTACTTACTTTTCTATCAAAGACTTTACTTGGCACAACAAAACACAAAACTAAGATAAGGAGAGGTTGCTACAGTAGTAAACAACTTCCAAGACACAAAATAAAAACAAAGTACTGTAGCAAAATAACACATGGGTTATCTCCCAAGAAGTTCTTTCTTTTTAGCCATTAAGATGGGCTCAGCGAGTTTTAATGATGCACTCGCAAGAAATAGTATTTGAAGCAAAAGAGAGCATCAAGAGGCAAATTCAAAACACATTTAAGTCTAACATGCTTCCTATGCATAGGAATCTTGTAAATAAACAAGTTCATGAAGAGCAAAGTAACAAGCATACGAAGATAAAACAAGTGTAGCATCAAAAATTTCAGCACATAGAGAGGTGTTTTAGTAACATGAAAATTTCTACAACCATATTTTCCTCTCTCATAATAACTTTCAGTAGCATTATGAGCAAACTCAACAATATAACTATCACATAAAGCATTCTTATCATGAGTCTCATGCATAAAATTATTACTCTCCACATAGGCATAGTCAATTTTATTAGTAATAGCGGGAGCAAATTCAACAAAGTAGCTATCATTATTATTCTCATCAAGTGTAGGAGGCATAGTATAATCACAATAAAATTTACTCTCCATAGTAGGTTGTACCAAAAGACCACTATTATAATCATCATAAATAGGAGGCAAAGTGTCATCAAAGAAAATTTTCTCCTCAATGCTTGGGGGACTAAAAAGATCATGAAAACCAGCTTCCCCAAGCTTAGAACTTTCTATATCATTATCAACAATGGTGTTCGAAGCGTTCAAACTAATATTACTAACAGCATGCAAATAAGGTTCCATAGGTTTTTTAATTTTCGCACCAAACAATCCATGTTTTAATTCAGGAAATAGAATAAGAAGCTCATTGTTGTCCATTATGCCAAACTAGTGTAAACAAGAAACAACAAGATGCAATTGCGGGATCTAAAGGAAATAGCTTTGAGCACACACACAACGGCGCCGAGAAAAATACTTTACACGAGACCGTAGTATGAGAGCCTTTTTACCTTTCCTCCCGACAACGGCGCCGGAAAAGTGCTTGATGTCTACGGGAGCTTCTATTCTTGTAGGCAGTGTTGGGCCTCCAAGAGCGAGAGGTTTGTAGAACAGCGAGCAAGTTTCCCTTAAGTGGATACCCAAGGTTTATCGAACTCGGGGAGGAAGAGGTCAAAGATATCCCTCTCATGCAACCACTGCAACCACAAAGCAAGAAGTCTCTTGTGTCCCCAACACACCTAATAGGTGCACTAGTTCGGCGAAGAGATAGTGAAATACGGGTGGTATGAATAAGTAGTAGCAACGGCGAGAAAAGTGCTACGCCCGGGACGAGTAAACAAGCAGTAGTAACGCAGCGAGTAGTAACGCAGCAGTAGTAAACAAGCGAGTAGTAACTCAGCAGTATTTAGGAACAAGGCCTAGGGATTACACTTTCACTAGTGGACACTCTCAACATTGATCACATAACGAGAACGAGATAAATGCATACTCTACACTTTTGTTGGATGATGAACACATTGCGTAGGATTACACGAACCCTCAATGCCGGAGTTAACAAGCTCCACAATAATGCTCATGTTTAAGTAACCTTTAGTGTAAGATAGATCAACGAGACTAAACCAAGTACTAGCATAGCATGCACACCTTGTCACCTTCATGCATATGTAGGAGGAATAGATCACATCAATATTATCATAGCAATAGTTAACTTCGCAATCTACAAGAGATCTTGATCATAGCATAAACCAAGTACTAACACGGTGCACGCTACTTGTCACCTTTGCACACATGCGGGAGGAATAAAACTACTTTAATAACACATCACTAGAGTAGCACATAGATAAATTGTGATACAACATGCTGCAATCATAAAGAGATATGAATAAGCACCTCACTATGCCATTCAACGGTGAATAAGTATTACGTGAAATCTAGCCTAAGAGACCCACACGGTGCACACACTTGTCACCTTTACACACGTGGGACTAGGAGTCTCCGGAGATCACATAAGTAAAACTCACTTGACTAGCATAATGACATCTAGATTACAAGCATCATCATATGAATCTCAATCATGTAGGGCAGCTCATGAGATTATTGTATTGAAACACATAGGAGAGAGATGAACCACATAGCTACGGTACGGCCCCGAGCCTCGATGGAGAACTACTCCCTCCTCATGGGAGCAGCGGCGGTGATGAAGATGGCGGTGGAGATGGCAGCGGTGTCGATGGAGAAGCCTTCCGGGGCACTTCCCCGCTCCGGCAGGGTGCCGGAGCGGAGATCCTGTCCCCGGATCTTGGCTTCGCGATGGCGGCGGCTCGGCAGGTTTTCGTGGGTTTCGTCAATTGTTATCGGGTTTTCTGATCCGGGGGCTCTTTATAGGCGGAGAGGCGGCGCAGGAAGGTCGAAGGGGGCCACACCCTAGGGGGCGCGCCCCTTGGCCGCGCCGGGGTAGGGTTTGGTGGCCCTGCCTCCCTTCTCTGGCGGTTCTCGTGTGTTACGGATGCTTCCGGGTAAAATAGGAACTTTGGCGTTGATTTCGTCCGATTCCGAGAATATTTCGTTACTAGGATTTACGAAACCAAAAACAGCAGAAAACGGAAGCGGCACTTCGGCATCTTGTTAATAGGTTAGTTCCAGAAAATGCACGAATATGACATAAAGTGTGCATAAAACATGTAGATAACATCAATAATGTGGCATGGAACACAAGAAATTATCGATACGTTGGAGACGTATCACGGGGCCGGTGGATGGTGGTTGCGGATACCCTAGATCTCGATCTGGGTGTCTCCCAGCCCCTCCCCCCCCCTGCTCGATCTCCGATGCGTGTTGGGCCGGTTCCGGTGAGGATCGACCCTGCGGTGACGTCTCCTTCCCCCTGCCGGCCTTACCCTCCGGGCTGCTGGTACCATTTGGTGCGGCGGCCGCAGGTTTCCGGCATGAATAAAGGTGGTGGTCCTAGGCTCTCTCTCGTGCCAAGACGGAGATCTACCTTATGCATGCCCGTCTGGATTTTTCTGGATGTTGAGTTCCGGAAGGCTCCGCTGGCAAATAGAACAGTGCTCGTTCCTGGAGTTTGCTGGTTTGGGAGGTATTCGGTCATGTGCACCCATATTTTTATTCCGACCGTTTGGTTCTGGAGGGAGCAACGCGAAGCTCTGTTCTATGTTGCCAGCAGATGACTTTCTAGTCCATGGTGTATTAGAGACAGAGAAGTTCTTGAAGGCCGGATTGGAGGACTAGCAGCTGAGGATCGAGTCATGGTGTTGTTGAGAGATTTTCTTGGTATTCTAGGTCTCGTAGCAGCAGTATGCAAGTGGGAACATCAACACGGGTGAATTTCAGAGTCTTACCTTTCAGGGTGAAAATCCAAGATCCGGCCTCGATTGGTTGTGTACGGCAATGATCTTGTTGAAGGCATTGTTTTGAGAGCGAGCACCTCCGGGGTGAAAACCTAAGATCTTTTGATCGGACGACGACGACAGCTTGTGCACTGTTCCCATTTTGGAGGCGTCGCTTATGGAGAGACTGGATTTCAGGAGTTGTTTTGGTGGTGGTTCTACTATTGTTGCTAGGAGTACCGTAGCAGGATTTTTTTTCTTAGTTTTCTTTTTCTTTTTTTGTTGTTGTGTGCATCTATAGTACTATTAGGGTATTGCGTTGTTGCAGAGGCTGAGTGTAATTGATATCTATCGATATTAATATATTCCCTTTATCGAAAAATAAGCCGATCGAGGGACATGGTTTAGGGGAGGACTCAACATCATTGTTACTCGACACCTTGTGTCTTAAAAGTGAATTATAGCAGCAGTAGAGATCCGTCCCCACCCTGGATCTTGAACCTTGGTAACTCGTGTGCCTTGCCATCCCGTACACTAGGTCGCACACCCCATCTCTATCTCTATCTATGTCGTGAGGTACCCGCTATGGCATATGCGTCTATGGTACAACATCAGTAGACTTGGTAAGTTTTCCTTTGTTTCAACAAGGAATAATGCCATGTTGACATGATCTTCACTTGTTGTCGGGTGTGTAGATGTTACGTGGTGGCTTCGAGTACTTTTATGTTAACCTTTGTAATACCTTTATTGAATAAATCAACATAAAACATAAAAGTCGTATGCATCTTTCCAATGCAAAGGTCAGAGATACAAACTCCATTTCGAAAAAGACTTGGCCATTTTAACCCAGGGTGTGTCAAAAAAGCCAAGAAACGCCTGTCTGTTTGACTAGGTCATACCATTTAATATGGCTGTGAGACCCTCCGAAAAAAACTCAGACCTTCCAAGGTATGCTAAAAGAGCGAAGTCAAGCCGTTTTAGATTTAACCATAATTAGTCAAACTAAATGGCATGCTACGTATATCAGTTAAGCTATTCAACATGGAGTGACCAAGAAAGGTTAAAGATTTTTTCAAGTTTTGAAAGAACCATAAGTGATTCAGATTTTGGAAAAAGACCATCCGACCAAAGAACTCTTGAGCTATAGGTACTACACAGCTACGGAGCACGGAATACTTTATCCTCTACGTCAGAATATCAAACTTAAGTTTTTCTGGTTAAGATCGAAAGTGACTGAAATTTTGGTGTTGAGTGTGCAGTGAATCTCGAAAGGAAAAATATAACCACGAGCGGACAAAACACTCATGGGTGCTAGTGCAATAGTTCTCATCTCCAGAAATTTTCCCGAGGCGGAACTTCCAAAGATGTTCTAGAACGTGTGCACCAATGACATCTTTGAGAAACTCCGTCACGGGAGATTTACCAACCCTTTCCCTTGGCCATGGGGATGAAACTCCCTACCTTTCGGTTGGCTTGTTGAGCTGCTTACGATTAGCGACGTTCCTTTTATAGGCCCGCACCGCTTCCTCCTTTGTCTTGTTTCTCTGACAAGATGTCGTACGCTACATGTCTTATCTCGCCGACTAGTGCGTCCAACCACACATATTTATCCGACCAACATTTTTGTTAGATGACACTAAAAATCCACCTTTAGTCCCGGTTGCACCCACCAAACGGGACCGAAGGTTGGCCTCCCGAATAACCCTTTAGTCTCGGTTGCACCCACCAAACGGACTAAATGTTAGACCCGAAAAACCCTTTAGTCCCGGTTGGGTTCTGACATCGTGCGCTACATGGCTTATCTCGCCGAGCAGTGCGTCCACCCACGCGTCCACCCACGCGTCTTTATCTCACCGACAATTTTGCTAGATGGCACTAAAAATCCACATTATAAGAAGATCACTGATAAGTTCAATAGAAGGATGGTTACAGTTGATGCACGCTAATAGCAGCCAACACAACATAGATAACATTCAAGCATAGATAGATCCACTTTAGCAGAGTAATCGTATATGTTCCTATCATCTGCTCAGATATACTATGTGAAGTACTTTTCTGCTCTTCTGAAACTTTTTTGCTACAGAGTAACACATCTGGCATTTTCTCTGCCATGTTAAAACAGTATTTATGGCTCTTCAGTTCCTGTAATCTGCTCAGGATATATACTATGTGAAGTACTTTCCTTCTCTTCTGAAGCTTTTTGGCTACAGAGTAACACATCTGGTCTTTTCTCTACCATGTTCAAACAGTATCTGTGCCTCTTCAGTTCCTCTCATCTGCTCGGGATATATACTATGTAAAGTACTTTTCTGCTCTCCCGGAGTTTTTTGGCTACAGAATAACACATCTGACATTTTCTCTGCCATGTTCAAAAAGTATATGTGGCTCTTCAGTTCCTGTCATCTCCTTGGGATATCTACTATGTGAAGTACTTTTCTGCTCTTCCGAAGCTTTTTGGCTGCAAAGTAACATATCTGGCCTTTTTTCTGCCATGTTCAAACAGTATATGTGGCTCTTCAGTTCATGTCATCTACTCAGGATATACCACGTGAAGTATGATGAGTGCATTTTAGCCATGTTTGCATTACTATTTTATCAAGTCATCATCATAGTGGTAGGATTTTTGTATTTCACCACACTACCGCGCTATTTTATGCTTGTCTACACAAGATCCTAAAACAATAAGTCAATAATGAAATACCAATGAAACTGTTATTTTCTGGCAGTTAGACGTGATAGAAATCATTTTTGCACTTAATAATGCGCATGAGCGAAAGGACAATGCGAGGAAAGCTTCCAGGGACTTTAACACGCATCGGTACGGGCAGGGCCCGCCCGTACCACCCGCCGTAGGAACCTCCTCGTCAAATAATTTCACTACCCGCAGATGGATCTGAGATCGAGAAGTTCATACGCGACCAGAAACACCAGAACACCGCCCCAGAAGAGATCTGAAGGGAGATCAAGAAGGGACCTCATCCACGCTGCTACCCGGATCATTGGAGGACAAGGCATCATCACCTCCATCATCATCCACAACGAATCACCGTCTCCATCCATTTAGATTGTAATCTCCATTACAATTGTGGGTTCATACTTGGATGCATACTGTTATCCATTTTTCATACGCAAGCTTATGATGCTTTTCTTGATTGTCTCCATGTGTGAGTAGTTCATCCCATTCTTGGGGGAGATGGAGAAACGATAGTGGTACTATTATATGAATTAAGATGATTTATACCTTTGCACTATGATTGTACGTTAGTTTTATCTTGTGATGTTGCATGATGTCGACCATGTAATATTTTCCTAAGGATCACATGAGGGAACTACCGTCGGAAGTTTGGTAGTGTATACGGCGAGAAGTGACATCCCATGTTCTGTGCACTATTGTACAGAAGAGGGGGATAATAAGGGACTCGCAAGCTTAACAAGTAACATTGGGGAAATCCCTTAATTATAATGGATCAATATGTGACTTGCCGAAGGTCGTTGCAGTGGTTACTCAGGGATGTGTTATGAGATACATATTCCAAGTTGAGCATTTCCTACATACAACGAGAGCTAAGATATGAGTTATCTAGTTTATGTCTTTAGTTAATACTAGCGGTGGAACCAACAACCACTGAGAACTTTTTAGTCTTATCGTAGATCGAACATGATCTTTAAGTTGCATTTACATTCTTTAGTTTCAGCTATTTACTCTACAAAAACACCTACAAAACCTTTTCTACTTTAATCATTCGCTTGAAATTTAAGACAACTTTCACTAACTTTAGATAAATAGTAACAAGGGGTATTAAGGTCATTAATAGTAGCTCCTCGTGCTTCGATACTCTTATTTTGAAACTAGCTACAACTGAACTCTGTTCTTGCAGTCATTAGGCTATTTTCTGGCGCTGTTGCCGGGAGCTCAGCACTTTTTTCTTTACTTTTAGTTGTTATCATTCTACTTTAGTTGTTTTAGAGTTACAGGTGAAAAACCATGGAGGATTACGAACGTGAGATACATTTCAAGCTGTAAAGAGCTCTGGCCCTCCCATGGACGTTTTTATTAAGTCAGACATACTCATCAATCCCAGAGGGTATGACATTCATCCCACACTATTAGACTTACTGCAATCCAAGATGTTTGCAGGAGATGACACTGAAGATCCGTATGGGCACATTGAATATTTTGAACATGTTTGTGCAACCTTCAATTTAAACATCTTTTCAAAAGATGAGGTTAACTTTAAACTCTTTGGACAAACTCTTACTGATAAAGCTCAAACTCGGTATACCGATTATCCTATTTCACATTTTTATGAATGGAGAACATTGTCTACTAAATTGCCTCAGACATTCTTTCCAGAAACCATGTCTCTAGGAGCAAGGCGGATGATTACAAACTTTAAAAGTCTACCGCAAGATGGGTTGTATGAAAGCTACTCAAGATTCATGAAAATTCTTAGAAATTGTCCTCATCATGATTTCCCACCATGGTTAATCATACATACTTTCTATGCAGGAGTCAGTTTGGAGAATAGAGATTTATTATATTTTCTTACTGGTGGATCTTTTACTGAGTATGGAGTTGATAAGGCTTGGAACTTATTACAAATCATACACAAAGATAAGATTCTAAAAGAAAGTGAAGAACCTAATTCAAATTCTCTGGTAGAGTTAGAATATATTAATAATTTTATGCAGTCTAAAAAGGTTGCTGAATTATTTGTTGGTAACAAGCTTCAGCCTAAAGATATTGTTCAAATTATTAAGATCAATGCTAAACATCTACAACTCCCAAATGATTGGAAACATTATGAACCTGCTTCTATTAACGGATCTCTTAAGAAAATCCCAGCAGGTAAACAAGTGGAGGAGAAGATGTACTATCCGAGAAGAGTTACCTTGTCCACCACGAGCGAAGCGTAAGGAGGAGGTGTGGAACAAGAAGCCTCGGAAGATGACTAGAAATCTAGGGGCGATCAAGATAAACATAGACATAGTTAAGGAGCTCTTGGAATCTGAAGGCATTGAAGGAGAGGAAGTAGGAATTAACCGGAAATCCTCTCAATTTATAGGAGGGAAGCCACGAGGTATGAATGAAAGGTATAAAATTATTAAATTTAAGTTAGGAGAAATAGATTTTGAATGTATGAGAGATCAAATCTCGAATATAAACACTCTCCCTTATCATGCTTATACGTTATGCCGTTATTACCTGGATGACCATGAGTTAGACCCATCCGATACGACTACGGTACTCTCGGATAGAACCATCCAAAGATGCCATGGTGTTCTTCGCAATGCTTATATTACAGCTTGAAGATTTTGTTTACCCAATAGACTTCTACATTATTGATATATTTCAAGACCCTTTGTGCCCAATCATATTTGGAGCACCCTTTTGTGTTCTAACTAAGCTAAATATCGATAGAAAAAAGGAGGTTATGTATTTGCAACTTGTAGAAGAGGAGGTAAACATTAGATTCAAGGAACTAAAGAAGTTCCCTTATGAAAAGGAGGATGGGATTAAAGAGGAAAAGACCATTAAATTGGCTGCCATTTCCTTAGTATTCCTAAAAATAACCTAGAAAGAAGCCTTACTAACGACGAGTCAATACTAAGCGATGAAGGTAAGAAAGAATGAGATGACATTTTGAATGAACCAGCAGAAGAAGAAAATATTCGAGACTGTGAATATGAAAAGTTGTTGAGGAAGGGAGATGAAGATCCACCACCTCTAGAACTAAAACCCCTTCCTGAAGACTTAAGGTATGAATTTCTTGATGAAGAAAAGAAATGTCCATTTATAATAAGTAGTAGCCTTTCTTACACTGAGGTTAAGTCTTTGCTAGACGTTCTTGTTAAGTATGATAAGGTTTTCGGGTATTCTCTCTAAGATATTAAAGGTATAGACCCTTCAATAATAACTCATAAGATAATAATGGAAGATGATTCTAAACCTTTCGTTGACACACAATCAACAAAAAAGAATGAATCCCAAAATTAAGGAAGTTATAAGGAAGGAAGTCATTCGTTTACTTGATGCTGGTGTAATTTACCAAATTTCGGATAGTAAATGGGTAAGTCCTGCCCATTGTATCCCGAAAGATGGAGCAATAACTATCATTAGAACGGTGAGAAAAGCCTTATCCCTACAAGAACCGTAACCGGCTATAGTATGTGCATAGATTTCAGGGAGTTGAATAGAGATACTAAGAAAGTTCATAAGCCACCACCCTTGATGGAGAAGGTTTTAGAAAAACTTTCAAATAACTCCTATTATTGCTTTCTTGATGGTTATTCAGCGTATACCCAAATACCTATCCAACCTGAAGACCAAGAGAAAACAACTTTTACTTGCCCATATGGTACTTATGCTTATAAGTTACTTTCCTTTGGCCTTTGTAATGCTGTTGCAACCTTTCAAGAATGTGTTTCGAAAATCTTTGATTTTTTGTTGAAAACATTGTAGAAGTACTTATGGATGATTTTGTTGTTTACAGTAATACTTTCGATAAGTTTCACTACAATGTTAATAAAGTTTTGCAGGAATGTAAAAAGGCAGAGCTAGTCCTTAATTGGGAACGATGTCGTTTCATGGTGAAAGAAGGTAAGGTCTTTGGAGATAACATTTCTGAGAAAGGAATTGAAATAGATGAGTCGAGATTTGAACAGCTAAGAGAATTGCCTAGACCACGAGATATTAAAAGTCTACAAAATTTTGTTGGACATGCTGGGTTCTATAGGCGTTTCATTAAAACTTTGCTAATTTAGTTGCCTCGTTAACTCATTTACTTCAAAAGGAAAAGGATGTTCTCTTTATTTTTGATAATAAATGCATCACTTCTTTTGAACATTTAAAAGCAAAGATTAGTAACATCACCCATTATACAACCTCCTAATTGGAAGGAACCTTTTGAAATAATGTGTGATGCTACTTATTATGCGGTAGGTGCCATCTTAGGACAACGAGATGGTAAGAACCCGAATGTCATCCAAGATGCTAGCCGCCTTTTTAATGATGATCAAAAGAATTATGCAACAACCGAAAAAGAATTTCTGCTATTGTATTTGCATGTGGAAAGTTTAGATCTTATATCATTAATTCCAAGGTAAAAGTACACACTGATCATCAAACTTTGCGACACCTACTAGTTAATAAAGATGCAAAGCCGCGTTTGATTAGGTGGGTATAATTACTCCAAGAATATGACCTAAAAATAGTGGATCGACGAGGTAAGCATAACCCTATTGTTGATCACTTATCTCGCATGGAAGGCATAGTGTATGATCTCATTCCAGTTAACGAGTCAGTACCGGGGGAATGTCTGGCAGTTGTTAATTCTAATGATCCTTGGTTTGCGGATTATGCTAATTTTCTTGTAGGGAGTTTTCTACCCAAGGACATGGGCTTGCACAATAGAAGGAAGTTCTTCCATGATTTAAGACACTACTTTTGGGATGAACCTTACTTGTATATGCATGGAGTGGATGGCATGATCGGACGGTGTGTACCTAAAACCGAGATGCTTCCTATTCTAAAGGCTTGTAATGCAGGTCCTTATGGTGAGCACCAAGTCGGAACTCACACCGCTGCAAAAGTTCTACGATTAGGTTTTTACTAGCTAACTTTTATTTAAAGATGCTAATGAACTTGTTAAGAACTTTGATGCTTGCCAACGTATGAGTAACATAAGTAAGAGACACGAAATGGCTATGAACTACAATCTTATAATTGAACCTTTCGATGTTTGGGGAATGGATTTTATGGGGCCATTCCCTCCTTCAAATATTATACTCATATCCTAGTTGTTGTTGTTGATTATGTTACTAAATGGGTTGAAGCAATGCCTACATCTCATGCAGATGCAGCAAACTCGTTAAAATAATTAAAGACATAATTTTCCCTATATTTGGAGTCCCTAGAGTGTTAATCACGGATGGGGGAACTCACTTTATGGGAGGAACTTTTCGAAAGATCGTTAATAAATATGGGGTTAATCACCGAGTAGCTACACCTTATCATCCACAAACTAGTGGACAAGTTGAGTTATCTAATAGGGAAATCAAAACAATATTGCATAAAACTGTTAATACTTCGAGGAAGGATTGGGTCTATGAGATAGAATGATCCTCTTTGGGCTTATCGTACTGCATTCAAGAACCCAATGGGAACTACGCCTTATAAAATGGTTTATGGTAAAGCTTTCCACTTACCCTTAGAGTTAGAACATAGAGCTTTTTGGGCGACTAAGAAGTTAAACTATGAATTTAACGCCACGGGAGAAAAAAGGTTATTAGATATTCAAGCTCTAGATGAATTAAGAAATGAAGCCGATGAAAGTGCTAGACTTATTAAGGAGAAAGTTAAAAGATGGCATGATAGAAAGATTGAAAGGAAGGAGTTTAATCAAGGAGATAAAGTTTTCTATTCAACTCTCTTCTTAAGATTTTTGCAGGAATATTGAGAACAAAGTGGAAAGGACCATATAATGTGGAGGAAGGCTACCCTTCTGGTGCTCTGAAACTAAAAGGGCAGTCTCCCTCCAGCTCATGGGTTGTCAATGGCCAGCGCCTCAAGCACTACAGAGAAAATGAGGTAAATAATAGTGTTGAAGTTCGAATGGTCTCAGGTGAAAAATTCATTCGAGATACATATGTTAGTACTTATGATGAAAAATTCTTTGTTGATATTTTTGCCTCTTAAAGCCCCAGGTCTGGGTTTGTATGTGAATTTTTCTTACTTGTTCTTTGTAAACGTTCGATAGTGTGTTTTTTACCACGGTACGGGCGGACGGTACGGTCGTACCGGCCCGTACCAGTGGTTGTTAAACTCACGGTAAATTTTCAAGTGTCTTCGTTTTCGTTTTCTTGCCGGTATGGGTGGTACTGACATTTTTGCCCGTACCGATGGTCGAAAAACTGACGGCAAGTTTTCCTTCGACTTTCGTTTTTCCCTCAAGTTAGTACGACGGGATGGTACGGGCACATGTGCCCGTACTGATGGTCGGTAAACTTACAGTACTTTTTTCTATTTTCAATCGAAGTTGATTGCGTTAAAAAAAGGGGTATAGAACTTACCGACTTCACCGGTACAGGCGAAGGTATGCGGCAAACCTGCCCGTACCACATGTCGATGGGATACATCGCAAACGTATCTATAATTTTTAATGCTCCATGCTTATTTTACACCAATTCTACTATGTTTTACGTGCACTTCGCGTTACACATTTATACATTTTCCATCACTAACCTATTGACAAGATACCACAATGCGGCTCCGTGTTTTTTACTATTTTTGGTCTCGTATAGGCTGTACAGGACATTCTCGGAATTGGACGAAACAAAAGCCAAAGTGCCTATTTTACCGTAACGAAGACGAAGTCCGAAGGGGAGTTGAGGAGGGGCCACAGGGTGCCTAGACCACCTCTAGGCGTGCGCCTAGGCATGCTGTGGGCCCCTCGGGCACCCCACCGACCTATCTCCTCTCGCCTATATAAAGCCTTCGACGCAAAAACCCTAAATCAATCCAACCTCCGTTCGGAAAAGTTTCGTAGCTCTTCCGCTCGTCGCAAACAAGATCCGGGGGACGAAAGTCTCTATTCCGCACCCTGCCGGGCCGAGGAATTGCCCCCGGAGCCATCTCCATCGACGTTGCTGAGTCCCATGATGAGGAGGGAGTAGTTCTCCCCGAGGCCGAGGGATTTACCGATAGCTATATGGTCTATCTCTCTCTCCCATGATATGAAATTTATGTGATTGTGAGCATTGTAATCTAGTTGAATATGTAGATATTATTCTCCAACTATTGTGCTACTCAAGTGGTTTTAATATGTGATCTCCGCGGATACCTTGTCCAACGCTGTGAAGGTGACAGAGTGTGCACACCATGTTTGTTTCTTAAGCTTTTTTTATAGAAATACTTATGAATTTTGGTGACTAGTTAGTACCATCTTTGTATGCTCAAAGTGATAGCGTGGGTTGTCCATAGATTGGGAATGCGAACTTCAAGGAATGCTTATGCGGCCCTCGCACGTTGAATTTGTGTTTGTTATTAAATCTGAGAGTGGTTTAGAGTAGCGTAGTGAAGAGATAATATCTATGTATTCAATTATGATATCATTGTTGAGAGTGTCCACTAGTGAAAGTAAGAGCCCTAGGCCTTGTTTCTAAACAACGAAACACCGTTTACAACCAGTTCTGCTACATGTTTGCTTGCTGCCATTTTTATTTCAGATTGCAATTATTATTCATAATCATCCACATCACTTGTATTTCACTATCTCTTTGCCGAACTAGTGCACCTATACATCTGACAAGTGTATTGGGTGTGTTGGGGACACAAGAAACTTCTTGTATCGTAATTGCAGGGTTGCTTGAGAGGGATATCTTTGACCTCTACCTCACTGAGTTCGATAAACCTTAGGTGATCCACTTAAGGGAAACTTGATGTTGTTCTACAAACCTCTGCACTTTGAGGCCCAACACTGTCTATAAACATAGAAGCGTGCGTAGACATCAAGCTCTTTTCTGACGCTCTTGCCGGGGAGGTAAGGTAAAAGGTACTCACTTCCTCTGGCTATAAGTTTTTTAGTTGCTGGTGAGTGCTCGAAGTTATTTCCTTTAGATTCTGCAATTACATCTTTTTGTTTCTTGTTTTTATTTTCACTAGTTAGGATTAATGGAAAACAACAAAAAATTAGAGAGCTTTATAGTATTTATCTTGAGTTAGGACATGAGGTGTTTGAAGAGAAAATTTAAAAACCTATGAAACTTTACTTGCATGCTAGTAGGAATGTTATTAGTATGAACTCTTTGAACATCATTATTTCTAATGCTATGGAAAATTCTAAGCTTGGGGAAGCTGGTTTTTATGAGCATGATATTTTTAGTCCTCCAAGCACGAAGGAGGAAATTTACTTTGATAATATTATGCCTCCAATATATGATGATTACAATGATGGTTATATTATTTTCAGTCCACCTACTATTGAGGAGAAAAGTAATTATGATTTCAATATGCCTCCTATATTTGATAATAATGGTGATGAGAGTAATAATGATAGCTATTTTGTTGAATTTGCTCCCACTACAATTAATAAGAATGACTATGCTTATGTGTGGAGTAATTATTATTTTATGCATGTGGCTCATGATAAGAATGTTTTATGTGATAGTTATATTGTTGAGTTTATTCACGATGCTACTGAAATTTATTATGAGAGAGGAAAAAATGGTTGTAGAAGTTTTCATGTTACTAAAACACCTCTCTATATGCTGAAAATTTTGAAGTTGCACTTGTTTTGCTTTCCTATTCTGTTACTTTGCGCTTCTTTGATTTATTTTCTTACAAGATTCCTATGCATAGGAAGTGGGTTAGATTTAAATGTGTTTCATGTTTGCTTCTTGATGCTCTCTTTTACTCCAATTCATATTTCTTATGTGAGCATCTTCTCAAACCATCAGCGTCTGGTTGAAAGGCATTAAAGAAAAGCATTCTTGGAAGATAACCTATGTTTTATTTCTAGAATTTTTCTTTCGTTGAGTCTTGGAAGTTATTACCTCTGTAATAACCTCTCCTTATCATTTTTATTTCGTTTTTGTGCCAAAAGTAACCTTTAATAGGAAGAAAGTAAGATTTGGGAAAGTTGCTGTCTAGAAACAGATTCTAATAAGTGTTGGGCTCATACAATTCTCTCATTTGCGGTCAAAAATAGGCACTATCATTGCGCAGGAGCAAACACATACGAACATGTTGAAAAAAGGAGCAATTCTTGTGGAGATGCCCTAAAAGAAACATAGAGCTTGGAGTATCTAGAGCCCATAGTTTAACCTACGTATAAATATCGGAACCAACAGTTAGTTAGAGCATCTCCACCGGCGCTTTCGATAGTGGTCCCGATAACGATTTGGGGGCCGGGACCAAAAATAGGCTCGCACCGGTGATAACGCGTGAAGCACACGTCCGTTGGGAACCCCAAGAGGAAGGTGTGATGCGTACAGCAGCAAGTTTTTCCTCGCAAGAAACCAAGGTTATCGAACCAGTAGGGAGATAAAGGCCACGTGAAGGTTGTTGGTGGAGGAGTGTAGTGCGGCGCAACACCGGTGATTCCGGCGCCAACGTGGAACCTGCACAACACAATCAAAATACTTTGCCCCAACTTAACGAGTGAGGTTGTCAATCTCACCGGCTTGCTGTAAACAAAGGATTAAACGTATGGTGTGGAGATTGATGTTTGTTTGCG
>NC_061514.1:84139758-84158680 GCF_022539505.1 Lolium rigidum | reverse complement strand
GGGGCCGGCGGATGGTGGTTGCGGATACCCTAGATCTCGATCTGGGCGTCTCCCATAGTGCCCCCTCCCCGAGCTCGATCTTCGCTGCGTGTTGGGCCGGTTCCGGTGAGGATCGACCCTGCGTTGACGTATCATTCCCCCTGCCGGCCTTACCCTCCGGGCTGCTGGTACCATTTGGTGCGGCGGCCGCAGGTTTCCGGCATGAATAAAGGTGGTGGTCCTAGGCTCTCTCTCGTGCCAAGACGGAGATCTACCTTATGCATGCCCGTCTGGATTTTCTCGGATGTTGAGTTCCGGAAGGCTCCGGCGGCAAATAGAACGGTGCTCGTTCCTGGAGTTTGCTGGTTTGGGAGGTATTCGGTCATGTGCACCCATATTTTTATTCCGACCGTTTGGTTACGGAGGGAGCAACGCGAAGCTCGTTCTATGTTGCCAGCGAGATGACTTTCTAGTCCATGGTGTATTAGAGACGGAGAAGTTCTTGAAGGCCGGATTGGAGGACTAGCAGCTGAGGATCGAGTCATGGTGTTGTTGAGAGATTTTCTTGGTATTCTAGGTCTCGTAGCAGCAGTATGCAAGTGGGAACATCAACACGGGTGAATTTCAGAGTCTTACCTTTCAGGGTGAAAATCCAAGATCTGGCCTCGATTGGTTGTGTCTGGCAATGATCTTGTTGAAGGCATTGTTTTGAGAGCGAGCACCTCCAGGGTGAAAACCTAAGATCTTTTGATCGGACGACGACGACGCTTGTGCACTGTTCCCATTTTGGAGGCGTCGCTTATGGAGAGACTGGATTTCAGGAGTTGTTTTGGTGGTGGTTCTACTATTGTTGCTAGGAGTACCGTAGCAGGATTTTTTTTCTTAGTTTTCTTTTTCTTTTTTGTTGTTGTGTGCATCTATAGTACTATTAGGGTATTGCGTTGTTGCGAGAGGCTGAGTGTAATTGATATCTATCGATATTAATATATTCCCTTTATCGAAAAATAAGCCGATCGAGGGACATGGTTTAGGGGAGGACTCAACATCATTGTTACTCGACACCTTGTGTCTTAAAAGTGAATTATAGCAGCAGTAGAGATCCGTCCCCACCCTGGATCTTGAACCTTGGTAACTCGTGTGCCTTGCCATCCCGTACACTAGGTCGCACACCCCATCTCTATCTCTATCTATGTCGTGAGGTACCCGCTATGGCATATGCGTCTATGGTACAACATCAGTAGACTTGGTAAGTTTTCCTTTGTTTCAACAAGGAATAATGCCATGTTGACATGATCTTCACTTGTTGTCGGGTGTGTAGATGTTACGTGGTGGCTTCGAGTACTTTTATGTTAACCTTTGTAATACCTTTATTGAATAAATCAACATAAAACATAAAAGTCGTATGCATCTTTCCAATGCAAAGGTCAGAGATACAAACTCCATTTCGAAAAAAGACTTGGCCATTTTAACCCAGGGTGTGTCAAAAAAGCCAAGAAACGCCTGTCTGTTTGACTAGGTCATACCATTTAATATGGCTGTGAGACCCTCCGAAAAAAACTCAGACCTTCCAAGGTATGCTAAAAGAGCAGAAGTCAAGCCGTTTTAGATTTAACCATAATTAGTCAAACTAAATGGCATGCTACGTATATCAGTTAAGCTATTCAACATGGAGTGACCAAGAAAGGTTAAAGATTTTTTCAAGTTTTGAAAGAACCATAAGTGATTCAGATTTTGGAAAAAGACCATCCGACCAAAGAACTCTTGAGCTATAGGTACTACACAGCTACGGAGCACGGAATACTTTATCCTCTACGTCAGAATATCAAACTTAAGTTTTTCTGGTTAAGATCGAAAGTGACTGAAATTTTGGTGTTGAGTGTGCAGTGAATCTCGAAAGGAAAAATATAACCACGAGCGGACAAAACACTCATGGGTGCTAGTGCAATAGTTCTCATCTCCAGAAATTTTCCCGAGGTGGAACTTCCAAAGATGTTCTAGAACGTGTGCACCAATGACATCTTTGAGAAACTCCGTCACGGGAGATTTACCAACCCTTTCCCTTGGCCATGGGGATGAAACTCCCTACCTTTCGGTTGGCTTGTTGAGCTGCTTACGATTAGCGACGTTCCTTTTATAGGCCCGCACCGCTTCCTCCTTTGTCTTGTTTCTCCGACAAGATGTCGTACGCTACATGTCTTATCTCGCCGACTAGTGCGTCCAACCACACATATTTATCCGACCAACATTTTTGTTAGATGACACTAAAAATCCACCTTTAGTCCCGGTTGCACCCACCAAACGGGACCGAAGGTTGGCCTCCCGAATAACCCTTTAGTCTCGGTTGCACCCACCAAACGGACTAAATGTTAGACCCGAAAAACCCTTTAGTCCCGGTTGGGTTCTGACATCGTGCGCTACATGGCTTATCTCGCCGAGCAGTGCGTCCACCCACGCGTCCACCCACGCGTCTTTATCTCACCGACAATTTTGCTAGATGGCACTAAAAATCCACATTATAAGAAGATCACTGATAAGTTCAATAGAAGGATGGTTACAGTTGATGCACGCTAATAGCAGCCAACACAACATAGATAACATTCAAGCATAGATAGATCCACTTTAGCAGAGTAATCGTATATGTTCCTATCATCTGCTCAGATATACTATGTGAAGTACTTTTCTGCTCTTCTGAAACTTTTTTGCTACAGAGTAACACATCTGGCATTTTCTCTGCCATGTTAAAACAGTATTTATGGCTCTTCAGTTCCTGTAATCTGCTCAGGATATATACTATGTGAAGTACTTTCCTTCTCTTCTGAAGCTTTTTGGCTACAGAGTAACACATCTGGTCTTTTCTCTACCATGTTCAAACAGTATCTGTGCCTCTTCAGTTCCTCTCATCTGCTCGGGATATATACTATGTAAAGTACTTTTCTGCTCTCCCGGAGTTTTTTGGCTACAGAATAACACATCTGACATTTTCTCTGCCATGTTCAAAAAGTATATGTGGCTCTTCAGTTCCTGTCATCTCCTTGGGATATCTACTATGTGAAGTACTTTTCTGCTCTTCCGAAGCTTTTTGGCTGCAAAGTAACATATCTGGCCTTTTTTCTGCCATGTTCAAACAGTATATGTGGCTCTTCAGTTCATGTCATCTACTCAGGATATACCACGTGAAGTATGATGAGTGCATTTTAGCCATGTTTGCATTACTATTTTATCAAGTCATCATCATAGTGGTAGGATTTTTGTATTTCACCACACTACCGCGCTATTTTATGCTTGTCTACACAAGATCCTAAAACAATAAGTCAATAATGAAATACCAATGAAACTGTTATTTTCTGGCAGTTAGACGTGATAGAAATCATTTTTGCACTTAATAATGCGCATGAGCGAAAGGACAATGCGAGGAAAGCTTCCGGGGACTTTAACACGCATCGGTACGGGCAGGGGCCCGCCCGTACCACCCGCCGTAGGAACCTCCTCGTCAAATAATTTCACTACCCGCGGATGGATCTGAGATCGAGAAGTTCATACGCGACCGAAACACCAGAACACCGCCCGCGGAAGAGATCCGAAGGGAGATCAAGAAGGGACCTCATCCACGCTGCTACCGGATCATTGGAGGACAAGGCATCATCACCTCCATCATCATCCACAACGAATCACCGTCTCCATCCATTTAGATTGTAATCTCCATTACAATTGTGGGTTCATACTTGGATGCATACTTTGTTATCCATTTTTCATACGCAAGCTTATGATGCTTTTCTTGATTGTCTCCATGTGTGAGTAGTTCATCCCATTCTTGGGGGAGATGGAGAAACGATAGTGGTACTATTATATGAATTAAGATGATTTATACCTTTGCACTATGATTGTACGTTAGTTTTATCTTGTGATGTTGCATGATGTCGACCATGTAATATTTTCCTAAGGATCACATGAGGGAACTACCGTCGGAAGTTTGGTAGTGTATACGGCGAGAAGTGACATCCCATGTTCTGTGCACTATTGTACGGAAGAGGGGGATAATAAGGGACTCGCAAGCTTAACAAGTAACATTGGGGAAATCCCTTAATTATAATGGATCAATATGTGACTTGCCGAAGGTCGTTGCAGATGGTTACTCAGGGATGTGTTATGAGATACATATTCCAAGTTGAGCATTTCCTACATACAACGAGAGCTAAGATATGAGTTATCTAGTTTATGTCTTTAGTTAATACTAGCGGTGGAACCAACAACCACTGAGAACTTTTTAGTCTTATCGTAGATCGAACATGATCTTTAAGTTGCATTTACATTCTTTAGTTTCAGCTATTTACTCTACAAAAACACCTACAAAACCTTTTCTACTTTAATCATTCGCTTGAAATTTAAGACAACTTTCACTAACTTTAGATAAATAGTAACAAGGGGTATTAAGGTCATTAATAGTAGCTCCTCGTGCTTCGATACTCTTATTTTGAAACTAGCTACAATTGAACTCTGTTCTTGCGGTCATTAGGCTATTTTACGGCGCTGTTGCCGGGAGCTCAGCACTTTTTTCTTTACTTTTAGTTGTTATCATTCTACTTTAGTTGTTTTAGAGTTACAGGTGAAAAACCATGGAGGATTACGAACGTGAGATACATTTCAAGCTGTAAAGAGCTCTGGCCCTCCCATGGACGTTTTTATTAAGTCGGACATACTCATCAATCCCGGAGGGTATGACATTCATCCCACACTATTAGACTTCCTTGCAATCCAAGATGTTTGCGAGGAGATGACATCGAAGATCCGTATGGGCACATTGAATATTTTGAACATGTTTGTGCAACCTTCAATTTAAACATCTTTTCAAAAGATGAGGTTAACTTTAAACTCTTTGGACAAACTCTTACTGATAAAGCTCAAACTCGGTATACCGATTATCCTATTTCACATTTTTATGAATGGAGAACATTGTCTACTAAATTGCCTCAGACATTCTTTCCAGAAACCATGTCTCTAGGAGCAAGGCGGATGATTACAAACTTTAAAAGTCTACCGCAAGATGGGTTGTATGAAAGCTACTCAAGATTCATGAAAATTCTTAGAAATTGTCCTCATCATGATTTCCCACCATGGTTAATCATACATACTTTCTATGCGGGAGTCGGTTTGGAGAATAGAGATTTATTATATTTTCTTACTGGTGGATCTTTTACTGAGTATGGAGTTGATAAGGCTTGGAACTTATTACAAATCATACACAAAGATAAGATTCTAAAAGAAAGTGAAGAACCTAATTCAAATTCTCTGGTAGAGTTAGAATATATTAATAATTTTATGCAGTCTAAAAAGGTTGCTGAATTATTTGTTGGTAACAAGCTTGAGCCTAAAGATATTGTTCAAATTATTAAGATCAATGCTAAACATCTACAACTCCCAAATGATTGGAAACATTATGAACCTGCTTCTATTAACGGATCTCTTAAGAAAATCCCAGCAGGTAAACAAGTGGAGGAGAAGATGTACTATCCAGAAGAGTTACCTTGTCCACCACAGGCGAAGCAGAAGGAGGAGGTGTGGAACAAGAAGCCTCAGAAGATGACTAGAAATCTAGGGGCGATCAAGATAAACATAGACATAGTTAGGAGCTCTTGGAATCTGAAGGCATTGAAGGAGAGGAAGTAGGAATTAACCGGAAATCCTCTCAATTTATAGGAGGGAAGCCACGAGGTATGAATGAAAGGTATAAAATTATTAAATTTAAGTTAGGAGAAATAGATTTTGAATGTATGAGAGATCAAATCTCGAATATAAACACTCTCCCTTATCATGCTTATACGTTATGCCGTTATTACCTGGATGACCATGAGTTAGACCCATCCGATACGACTCTGGTACTCTCAGATAGAACCATCCAAAGATGCCATGGTGTTCTTCGCAATGCTTATATTACAGTTGAAGATTTTGTTTACCCAATAGACTTCTACATTATTGATATATTTCAAGACCCTTTGTGCCCAATCATATTTGGAGCACCCTTTTGTGTTCTAACTAAGCTAAATATCGATAGAAAAAAGGAGGTTATGTATTTGCAACTTGTAGAAGAGGAGGTAAACATTAGATTCAAGGAACTAAAGAAGTTCCCTTATGAAAAGGAGGATGGGATTAAAGAGGAAAAGACCATTAAATTGGCTGCCATTTCCTTAGTATTCCTAAAAATAACCTAGAAAGAAGCCTTACTAACGACGAGTCAATACTAAGCGATGAAGGTAAGAAAGAATGAGATGACATTTTGAATGAACCAGCAGAAGAAGAAAATATTCGAGACTGTGAATATGAAAAGTTGTTGAGGAAGGGAGATGAAGATCCACCACCTCTAGAACTAAAACCCCTTCTCGAAGACTTAAGGTATGAATTTCTTGATGAAGAAAAGAAATGTCCATTTATAATAAGTAGTAGCCTTTCTTACACTGAGGTTAAGTCTTTGCTAGACGTTCTTGTTAAGTATGATAAGGTTTTCGGGTATTCTCTCTAAGATATTAAAGGTATAGACCCTTCAATAATAACTCATAAGATAATAATGGAAGATGATTCTAAACCTTTCGTTGACACACAATCAACAAAAAGAATGAATCCCAAAATTAAGGAAGTTATAAGGAAGGAAGTCATTCGTTTACTTGATCGTCGGTGTAATTTACCAAATTTCGGATAGTAAATGGGTAAGTCCTGCCCATTGTATCCCGAAAGATGGAGCAATAACTATCATTAGAACGGTGAGAAAAGCCTTATCCCTACAAGAACCGTAACCGGCTATAGTATGTGCATAGAATTCAGGAAGTTGAATAGAGATACTAAAAAAGTTCGTAAGCCACCACCTTTGATGGATCAAGTTTTATAAAGACTTTCTAATAATTCCTATTATTGCTTTCTTGATGGTTATTTAAGGTATACCAAAATTCCTGTCCAACCTGAAGACCAAGAGAAAAAACTTTTACTTTCCCATATGGTACTTATGCTTATAAGTTACTTCCCTTTGGCCTTTGTAATGCTGCTGCAACCTTTCAAGATTGTTTTTTGAAAGTCATTCAAAAATTTGTTGAAAACATTGTAGAAGTACTTATGGATGATTTTCTTATTTACAATAATACTTTCGATAAGTGTCTCTACAATGTTAATAAAGTTTTGCAGGAATGTAAAAAAGGCAGAGCTAGTCCTTAATTGGGAACGATGTCGTTTCATGGTGAAAGAAGGTAAGGTCTTTGGAGATAACATTTCTGAGAAAGGAATTGAAATAGATGAGTCGAGATTTGAACAGCTAAGAGAATTGCCTAGACCACGAGATATTAAAAGTCTACAAAATTTTGTTGGACATGTCTGGGTTCTATAGGCGTTTCATTAAAACTTTGCTAATTTAGTTGCCTCGTTAACTCATTTACTTCAAAAGGAAAAGGATGTTCTCTTTATTTTTGATAATAAATGCATCACTTCTTTTGAACATTTAAAAGCAGCATTAGTAACATCACCCATTATACAACCTCCTAATTGGAAGGAACCTTTTGAAATAATGTGTGATGCTACTTATTATGCGGTAGGTGCCATCTTAGGACAACGAGATGGTAAGAACCTGAATGTCATCCAGTATGCTAGCCGCCTTTTTAATGATGATCAAAAGAATTATGCAACAACTGAAAAAGAATTTCTCGCTATTGTATTTGCATGTGGAAAGTTTAGATCTTATATCATTAATTCCAAGGTAAAAGTACACACTAATCATCAAACTTTGCGACACCTACTAGTTAATAAAGATGCAAAGCCGCGTTTGATTAGGTGGGTATAATTACTCCAAGAATATGACCTAAAAATAGTGGATCGACGAGGTAAGCATAACCCTATTGTTGATCACTTATCTCGCATGGAAGGCATAGTGTATGATCTCATTCCAGTTTAACGAGTCGATGCGGGGGAATGTCCGCGGTTGTTAATTCTAATGATCCTTGGTTTGCGGATTATGCTAATTTTCTTGTAGGGAGTTTTCTACCCAAGGACATGGGCTTGCACAATAGAAGGAAGTTCTTCCATGATTTAAGACACTACTTTTGGGATGAACCTTACTTGTATATGCATGGAGTGGATGGCATGATCAGACGGTGTGTACCTAAAACCGAGATGCTTCCTATTCTAAAGGCTTGTAATGCAGGTCCTTATGGTGAGCAGCAAGCTGGAACTCACACCGCTGCAAAAGTTCTACGATTAGGTTTTTACTAGCTAACTTTTATTTAAAGATGCTAATGAACTTGTTAAGAACTTTGATGCTTGCCAACGTATGAGTAACATAAGTAAGAGACACGAAATGGCTATGAACTACAATCTTATAATTGAACCTTTCGATGTTTGGGGAATGGATTTTATGGGGCCATTCCCTCCTTCAAATATTATACTCATATCCTAGTTGTTGTTGTTGATTATGTTACTAAATGGGTTGAAGCAATGCCTACATCTCATGCAGATGCAGCAAACTCTGTTAAAATAATTAAAGACATAATTTTCCCTATATTTGGAGTCCCTAGAGTGTTAATCACGGATGGGGGAACTCACTTTATGGGAGGAACTTTTCGAAAGATCGTTAATAAATATGGGGTTAATCACCGAGTAGCTACACCTTATCATCCACAAACTAGTGGACAAGTTGAGTTATCTAATAGGGAAATCAAAACAATATTGCATAAAACTGTTAATACTTCGAGGAAGGATTGGGTCTATGAGATAGAATGATCCTCTTTGGGCTTATCGTATCGCATTCAAGAACCCAATGGGAACTACGCCTTATAAAATGGTTTATGGTAAAGCTTTCCACTTACCCTTAGAGTTAGAACATAGAGCTTTTTGGGCGACTAAGAAGTTAAACTATGAATTTAACGCCACGGGAGAAAAAAGGTTATTAGATATTCAAGCTCTAGATGAATTAAGAAATGAAGCTGATGAAAGTGCTAGACTTATTAAGGAGAAAGTTAAAAGATGGCATGATAGAAAGATTGAAAGGAAGGAGTTTAATCAAGGAGATAAAGTTTTCTATTCAACTCTCTTCTTAAGATTTTTGCAGGAATATTGAGAACAAAGTGGAAAGGACCATATAATGTGGAGGAAGGCTACCCTTCTGGTGCTCTGAAACTAAAAGGGTAGTCTCCCTCGAGCTCAGGGTTTGTCAATGGACAGCGCCTCAAACACTACAGAGCAAATGAGGCAAATAATATTGTTGAAGTTTGAATGGTCTCGGCTGAGGAATTCATTCGAGATACACATGTTAGTACTTATGATGAAAAATCCTTTGTTGATATTTTTGCCTCTTAAAAGTCTCGGGTCTAGGTTCGTATGTGAATTTTTCTTACTTGTTCCTTGTAAACATTCGATTTAGTGTGTTTTTTACCGCGGTACAGGTGGCCGGTATGATCATACCGGCCCGTACCAGTGTTTGTTAAACTCACGGTAAATTTTCAAGTGTCTTCGTTTTCGTTTTCTTGCCAGTACGGGTGGTACTGACATTTTTGCCCGTACCGATGGTCGGAAAACTGACGGCAAGTTTTCCTTCGACTTTCGTTTTTCCCTCAAGTTAGTACGACCGGATGGTACGGGCACATGTGCCCGTACCGATGGTCGGTAAACTTACAGTACTTTTTTCTATTTTCAATCGAAGTTGATTGCGTTAAAAAAGGGGTATAGAACTTACCGACTTCACCGGTACGGGCAGAAGGTATGCGGCAAACCTGCCCGTACCACATGTCAGTGGGATACATCGCAAACGTATCTATAATTTTTAATGCTCCATGCTTATTTTACACCAATTCTACTATGTTTTACGTGCACTTCGTTACACATTTATACATTTTCCATCACTAACCTATTGACAAGATACCACAGTGCCAGTTCCGTGTTTTTTACTATTTTTGGTCTCAGATAGGCTGTACAGGACATTCTCGGAATTGGACGAAACAAAAGCCAAAGTGCCTATTTTACCGTAACGAAGACGAAGTCCGAAGGGGAGTTGAGGAGGGGCCACAGGGTGCCTAGACCACCTCTAGGCGTGCGCCTAGGCATGCTGTGGGCCCCTCGGGCACCCCACCGACCTATCTCCTCTGCCTATATAAAGCCTTCGACGCAAAAAACCCTAAATCAATCCAACCTCCGTTCAGAAAAGTTTCGTAGCTCTTCCGCTGTCGCAAACAAGATCTGGGGGACAGAAAGTCTCTATTCCGGTACCCTGCCGGGCCGAGGAATTGCCCCCGGAGCCATCTCCATCGACGTTGCTGAGTCCCATGATGAGGAGGGAGTAGTTCTCCCCCGAGGCTGAGGGATTTACCGATAGCTATATGGTCTATCTCTCTCTCTCCCATGATATGAAATTTATGTGATTGTGAGCATTGTAATCTAGTTGAATATGTAGATATTATTCTCCAACTATTGTGCTACTCAAGTGGTTTTAATATGTGATCTCCGCGGATACCTTGTCCAACGCTGTGAAGGTGACAGTGTGCACACCATGTTTGTTTCTTAAGCTTTTTTTATAGAAATACTTATGAATTTTGGTGACTAGTTAGTACCATCTTTGTATGCTCAAAGTGATAGCGTGGGTTGTCCATAGATTGGGAATGCGAACTTCAAGGAATGCTTATGCGGCCCTGCACAGTGAATTTGTGTTTGTTATTAAATCTGAGAGTGGTTTAGAGTAGCGTAGTGAAGAGATAATATCTATGTATTCAATTATGATATCATTGTTGAGAGTGTCCACTAGTGAAAGTAAGAGCCCTAGGCCTTGTTTCTAAACAACGAAACACCGTTTACAACCAGTTCTGCTACATGTTTGCTTGCTGCCATTTTTATTTCAGATTGCAATTATTATTCATAATCATCCACATCACTTGTATTTCACTATCTCTTTGCCGAACTAGTGCACCTATACATCTGACAAGTGTATTGGGTGTGTTGGGGACACAAGAAACTTCTTGTATCGTAATTGCAGGGTTGCTTGAGAGGGATATCTTTGACCTCTACCTCACTGAGTTCGATAAACCTTAGGTGATCCACTTAAGGGAAACTTGATGTTGTTCTACAAACCTCTGCACTTTGAGGCCCAACACTGTCTATAAACATAGAAGCGTGCGTAGACATCAAGCTCTTTTCTGACGCTCTTGCCGGGGAGGTAAGGTAAAAGGTACTCACTTCCTACGGCTATAAGTTTTTTAGTTGCTGGTGAGTGCTCGAAGTTATTTCCTTTAGATTCTGCAATTACATCTTTTTGTTTCTTGTTTTTATTTTCACTAGTTAGGATTAATGGAAAACAACAAAAAATTAGAGAGCTTTATAGTATTTATCTTGAGTTAGGACATGAGGTGTTTGAAGAGAAAATTTAAAAACCTATGAAACTTTACTTGCATGCTAGTAGGAATGTTATTAGTATGAACTCTTTGAACATCATTATTTCTAATGCTATGGAAAATTCTAAGCTTGGGGAAGCTGGTTTTTATGAGCATGATATTTTCAGTCCTCCAAGCACGAAGGAGGAAATTTACTTTGATAATATTATGCCTCCAATATATGATGATTACAATGATGGTTATATTATTTTCAGTCCACCTACTATTGAGGAGAAAAGTAATTATGATTTCAATATGCCTCCTATATTTGATAATAATGGTGATGAGAGTAATAATGATAGCTATTTTGTTGAATTTGCTCCCACTACAATTAATAAGAATGACTATGCTTATGTGTGGAGTAATTATTATTTTATGCATGTGGCTCATGATAAGAATGTTTTATGTGATAGTTATATTGTTGAGTTTATTCACGATGCTACTGAAATTTATTATGAGAGAGGAAAAAATGGTTGTAGAAGTTTTCATGTTACTAAAACACCTCTCTATATGCTGAAAATTTTGAAGTTGCACTTGTTTTGCTTTCCTATTCTGTTACTTTGCGCTTCTTTGATTTATTTTCTTACAAGATTCCTATGCATAGGAAGTGGGTTAGATTTAAATGTGTTTCATGTTTGCTTCTTGATGCTCTCTTTTACTCCAATTCATATTTCTTATGTGAGCATCTTCTCAAACTACTGCGTCTGGCTGAAAGGCATTAAAGAAAAGCATTCTTGGAAGATAACCTATGTTTTATTTCTAGAATTTTTCTTTCGTTGAGTCTTGGAAGTTATTACCTCTGTAATAACCTCTCCTTATCATTTTTATTTCGTTTTTGTGCCAAAAGTAACCTTTAATAGGAAGAAAGTAAGATTTGGGAAAGTTGCTGTCTAGAAACGGATTCTAATAAGTGTTGGGCTCATACAATTCTCTCATTTGCGGTCAAAAATAGGCACTATCATTGCGCAGGAGCAAACACATACGAACATGTTGAAAAAAGGAGCAATTCTTGTGGAGATGCCCTAAAAGAAACATAGAGCTTGGAGTATCTAGAGCCCATAGTTTAACCTACGTATAAATATCGGAACCAACAGTTAGTTAGAGCATCTCCACCGGCGCTTTCGATAGTGGCCCCGGTAGCGATTTGGGGGCCGGGACCGAAAATAGGCTCGCACCGGTGATAACGCGTGAAGCACACGTCCGTTGGGAACCCCAAGAGGAAGGTGTGATGCGTACAGCAGCAAGTTTTTCCTCAGTAAGAAACCAAGGTTATCGAACCAGTAGGAGATAAAGGCCACGTGAAGGTTGTTGGTGGAGGAGTGTAGTGCGGCGCAACACCAGTGATTCCGGCGCCAACGTGGAACCTGCACAACACAATCAAAATACTTTGCCCCAACTTAACAGTGAGGTTGTCAATCTCACCGGCTTGCTGTAAACAAAGGATTAAACGTATGGTGTGGAGATTGATGTTTGTTTGCGAAGAACAACAGAGAACAGAGTTTGCAGTAGATTGTATTTCAGATGTAAAAGAATGGACCGGGGTCCACAGTTCACTAGTGGTGTCTCTCCAATAAGATAAGTAGCATGTTGGGTGAAAAAATTACAGTTGGGAAATTGACAAATAGAGAGGGCATAACAATTCACATACATATCATGATGACTAATATGAGATTTACTTAGGGCATTACGACAAAGAACATAGACCGCTATCCAGCATGCATCTATGCCTAAAAAGTCCACCTTCGGGTTAGCATCCGCACCCCTTCCAGTATTAAGTTGCAAACAACATACAATTGCATTAAGTATGGTGCGTAATGTAATCAACACAAATATCCTTAGACAAAGCATTGATGTTTTATCCCTAGTGGCAACAAGCACATCCATAACCTTAGAACTTTCTCGTCACTTCGTCCCGCATTCAATGGAGGCATGAACCCACTATCGAGCATAAATACTCCCTCTTGGAGTCACAAGTATCAACTTGGCCAGAGCCTCTACTAGCAACGGAGAGCATGCAAGATGATAAACAACACATATATGATAGATCAATAATCAACTTGACATAGTATTCCATATTCATCGGATCCCAACAAACACAACATGTAGCATTACAAATAGACGATCTTGATTATGTTAGGCAGCTCACAAGATCTAAACATGATAGCACAAGAGGAGAAGACAATCATCTAGCTACTGCTATGGACCCATAGTCCAAGGATGAACTACTCACGCATCAATCCGGAGGCGGGCATGATGATGTAGAGTCCTCCGGTGATGATTCCCCTCTCCGGCAGGGTGCCGGAGGCGATCTCCTGAATCCCCCGAGATGGGATTGGCGGCGACGGCGTCTCTGGAACTTTTCTCGTATCGTGGCTCTCGGTACGAGGGTTTTCGCGACGGAGAGAATAAATGGGCGAAGGGGCAGAGTCGGGAGGCGGCCGAGGGGCCCACCCCACAGGCCGGCGCGCCCCCCTTCCAGGCCGCGCCGCCCTAGGGTGTGGGGCCGCCTTGGCCCCTCTCCGTCTCTCCTTCGGTGTTCTGGAAAGCTCCGTGGAAAATAAGACCGTGGGCTTTTGTTTCGTCCAATTCCGAGAATATTTCCGTGTAAGATTTCGAAACCAAAAACAGCAGAAAACGAGAGCTGGCGCTTCGGCATCTTGTTAATAGGTTAGTGCTCAGGAAATGCATCAAAATGATGTAAAGTGTATATAAAACATGTGAGTATTGTCATAAAATTAGCATGGAACATAAGAAATTATAGATACGTTTGAGACGTATCAAGCATCCCCAAGCTTAGTTCCTACTCGCCCTCGAGTAGGTAAACGATAACAAGGATAATTTCTGAAGTGACATGCTGCTATCATAATCTTGATCAATACTATTGTAAAGCATATGAGATGAATGAAGTGATTCAAAGCAATGGTAAAGATAATGACTAAACAACTGATCATATAGCAAAGACTTTTCATGAATAGTACTTTCAAGACAAGCATCAATAAGTCTTGCATAGGAGTTAACTCATAAAGCAATAAATTCCTAGTAGAAAGTTTTGAAGCAACACAAAGTAAGATATAAGTTTCAGCAGTTGCTTTGAACTTCAACATGTTTATCTCATGGATAATTGTCAACACATAGTAATATGATGAATGCAAATAAGCAAGTATGTAGGAATCAATGCACTCAGTTGACACAAGTGTTTTCTTCTAAGACAGAAAGAAGTAGGTAAACTGACTCAACATAAAGTAAAAGAAAGGCCCCTTCGCAGAGGGAAGCAGGGATTACTCTTGTGATAGAGCTTTTTATTTTGGAAACATGGAGACAATTTTGTCAACGGTAGTAATAATTCATATGTGTTATGCATAAGACATCCTATAAGTTGCAAGCCTTATGCATAGAATACCAATAGTGCTCGCACCTTGTCCTAATAGCTCAGATTTCCATGGATTATCATTGCATTACATATGTTTCAACCAAGTGTCACAAAGGGGTACCTCTATGTCACCTGTACAAAGGTCCAAGGAGATAGATCGCATTTGATTTCTCGTTTTTGATAGATCTCAACTTAAGGACATCCGTACCGGGAAAACATAGAAAACAGATAATGGACTCCTCTTTAATGCTTAAGCATTCAACAACAGATAATATTCTCATAAGAGATTGAGGATTGATGTCCAAGCTGAAACTTCCACCATGATACATGGCTTTGGTTGGCGGCCCAATGTTCTTCTCTAACAATATGCATACTCAAACCATTTAATCATGATAAATCACCCTTACTTCGGACAAGACGAACATGCATAGCAACGCACATGATATTCAACAAAGGTGTAATAGTTGATGGCGTCCCCGAAACATGGTTACCGCTCAACAAGCAACTTATAAGAAATAAGATACATAAGTAACATATTCAATACCACAATAGTTTTTTAAGCTATTTTCCCATGAGCTATATATTGCGAAGACAAGGAATGAAATTTTAAAGGTAGCACGCAAGCGAATTACTTTGGAATGGCAGAGAAATACCACATAGTAGGTAGTTATGGTGGACACAAATGGCATAGGTTTTGGCTCAAGGTTTTGGATGCACGAGGCTTTGGCTAGCAAGGTTGTTTGAAGCAAACTCAAGGATGAACCGGTACAGCAAAACTTACATAAGAACATATTGCAAGCATTATAAGACTCTACACTGTCTCCTTGTTGTTCAAACACTTTTACCAGAAAATATATAGACTTTTAGAGAGACAAATCATGCAAACCAAATTTCAACAAGCTCTACAGTAATTCTCCACTAATAGGTTTAAACTACATAATGCAAGAGCTTAAACATGATCTATTTGAGAGCTCAAAACAATTGCCAAGTATCAAATTATTCAAGACAATATACCAATTACCACATGGAGCATTTTCTGTTTCCAACCAAATAGCAATGAACGAAGCAGTTTTCAACCTTTGCCATGAACATTAAAAGTAAAGCTAAGAACACCAGTGTTCATATGAAACAGCGGAGCGTGTATTTCTCCCACACAAAGAATGCTAGGATCCGAGTTTATTCAAACAAAAACAAAAATAAAAGCACACAGACGCTCCAAGTAAAGCACATAAGATGTGACGGAATAAAAATATAGTTTCACTAGAGGTGACCTTATAAGTTGTCGATGAAGAAAGGGATGCCTTGGGCATCCCAAAGCTTAGATGCTTGAGTCTTCTTGAAATATGCAGGGATGAACCACGGGGGCATCCCCAAGCTTAGACTTTTCACTCTTCTTGATCATATTATATCATCCTCCTCTCTTGACCCTTGAAAACTTCCTCCACACCAAACTCAAAACAAACTCATTAGAGGGTTAGTGCATAATCAAAAATTCACATGTTCTGAGAGGACACAATCATTCCTAACACTTCTGGACATTACCCAAAGCTAATGAAAGTTAATGGAACAAAGAAATCCATCCAACACAGTAAAAGAGGCAATGTGAAATAAAAGGCAGAATCTGTCAAAACAGAACAATCCGTAAAGACGAATTTTTTAGAGGCACTTAACGTGCTTAGATGAAGAAGCTCAAATTGAATGAAAGTTGCGTACATATCTGAGGATCACTCATGAATTTTCGCAGATTTTTCTGAGTTACCTACAGAGAGTTCTACTCAAATTCGTGACAGCTAGAAATCTGTTTCTGCGCAGAAATCCAAATCTAGTATCAACCTTACTATCAAAGACTTTACTTGGCACAAGAATGCAATAAAGTAAAGATAAGGAGATGTTGCTACAGTAGTAACAACTTCCAAGACACAAATTGCAGAAATAAAATAATGGGTTGTCTCCCATAAGCGCTTTTCTTTAACGCCTTTCAGCTAGGCGCAGAAAGTGTAACTCAAGTATTATCAAGAGATGAAGCATCAACATCATAGTGGGGGGTTTTCTCAACGATGCATTGTATCTTATCTATGTAAGTTTCAGAGGCTCCTCTTTCATTACTTTTAGGCTTACTATCCTCCTCAAATAAATTTTCAGGAACAATCCAATCAAAATTCTTTTCTAGTGCCTCATGCATTCCTATGAGCTTATAAGGTATTGGTATTTTAGTCTCCCCCTCACAATTAACTTTATTAGTGTACTTTAGCCTATCTTTTTCCATCTTTTCAAGGGTACTTTTAAAATTAGTATAAAAGCCAAGCATCTTATGTTGAATAAAGACTTTTCTAGCTTCTTTAGCTACATCATCAAATTCTTTAAGAAGGGTTTCTAAAACAAAATCTTTCTTCTCTCCTTCTTCCATATCAGAAAGTGTAAGAAACATATGTTGCATTATAGGATTAAGATTAACAAATCTAGCTTCCAACATGTGCATCTAAAGAGGCAGTAGCAATTTCATAAGTAGGAGCAAGTTCTACCAAGGATCTATCTTCAAAATCTTTAACCGTACTAACATGAGTGAAAAATTCTTCTATGTTATCTCTTCCAATGATAGACCCACGCCCTACCGGTATATCTTTCAAAGTGAACTTAGGGGGAAGCATGATGAAATAAACAAAAGATAAATAAATTAAATGCAAGTAACTAATTTTGTGTGTGTTTTTGATATAAAGAAAGCAGACAAAACAGAAAATAAAATAAAGTAAAGCAAGACAATAAACAAAGTAAAGAGATTGGATGTGAGAGACTCCCCTTGCAGCGTGTCTTGATCTCCCCGGCAACGGCGCCGGAAAAAGAGCTTGATAACGCGTGAAGCACACGTCCGTTGGGAACCCCAAGAGGAAGGTGTGATGCGTACATCAGCAAGTTTTCCCTCGATAAGAAACCAAGGTTATCGAACCAGTAGGAGATAAAGGCCACGTGAAGGTTGTTGGTGGAGGAGTGTAGTGCGGCCCAACACCAGGGATTCCGGCGCCAACGTGGAACCTGCACAACACAATCAAAATACTTTGCCCCAACTTAACAGTGAGGTTGTCAATCTCACCGGCTTGCTGTAAACAAAGGATTAAACGTATGGTGTGGAGAATTATGTTTGTTTGCGAAGAACAACAGAGAACATAGTTTGCAGTAGATTGTATTTCAGATGTAAAAGAATGGACCGGGGTCCACAGTTCACTAGTGGTGTCTCTCCAATAAGATAAGTAGCATGTTGGGTGAACAAATTACAGTTGGGCAATTGACAAATAGAGAGGGCATAACAATGCACATACATATCATGATGACTAATATGAGATTTACTTAGGGAATTACGACAAAGAACATAGACAACTATCCAGCATGCATCTATGCCTAAAAAGTCCACCTTCGGGTTAGCATCCGCACCCCTTCCAGTATTTAGTTGCAAACAACAGACAGTTGCATTAAGTATGGTGCGTAATGTAATCAACACAAATATCCTTAGACAAAGCATTGATGTTTTATCCCTAGTGGCAAAAGCACATCCATAACCTTAGAACTTTCATCACCGTCCCGCATTCAATGGAGGCATGAACCCACTATCGAGCATAAATACTCCCTCTTGGAGTCACAAGTATCAACTTGGCCAGAGCCTCTACTAGCAACGGAGAGCATGCAAGATCATAAACAACACATATATGATAGATCAATAATCAACTTGACATAGTATTCCATATTCATCGGATCCCAACAAACACAACATGTAGCATTACAAATAGACAATCTTGATCATGTTAGGCAGCTAACAAGATCTAAACATGATAGCACAAGAGGAGAAGACAACCATCTAGCTACTGCTATGGACCCATAGTCCAAGGATGAACTACTCGCGCATCAATCCGGAGGCGGGCATGATGATGTAGAGTCCTCCCGTGATGATTCCCTCTCCGGCAGGGTGCCGGAGGCGATCTCCTGAATCCCCCGAGATGGGATTGGCGGCGACGGCGTCTCTGGAACTTTTCTCGTATCGTGGCTCTCGGTACTAGGGTTTTCGCGATGGAGAGAATAAATAGGCAAAGGGGCAGAGTCGGGAGGTGGCCGAGGGGCCCACCCCACAGGCCGGCGCGCCCCCTTTCCAGGCCGCGCCGCCCTAGGGTGTGGGGCCGCCTTGGCCCCTCTCCGTCTC
>NC_061514.1:84113894-84139658 GCF_022539505.1 Lolium rigidum | reverse complement strand
ATTTCACTATCTCTTCGCCGAACTAGTGCACCTATTAGGTGTGTTGGGGACACAAGAGACTTCTTGCTTTGTGGTTGCAGGGTTGCATGAGAGGGATATCTTTGACCTCTTCCTCCCTGAGTTCGATAAACCTTGGGTGATCCACTTAAGGGAAACTTGCTGCTGTTCTACAAACCTCTGCTCTTGGAGGCCCAACACTGTCTACAAGAATAGAAGCACCCGTAGACATCAAGCACTTTTCTGGCGCCGTTGCCGGGGAGGAAAGGTAAACGGCACTCACACACCGGCAACCCCGGCAACTAGCCACTTTTCTGGCGCCGTTGCCGGGGAGGAAAGGTAAAAGGCACTCATACTTCGGTCCCAGGTAAAGTACTTTTCTGTTGCCGTTGTGTGAGTGCTCGAAGCTATTTCCTTTAGATCCTGCAATTGCATCTTTTTGTTTCTTGTTTACACTAGTTTGGCATAATGGACAACAATGAGCTTCTTATTCTATTTCCTGATTTAAGACATGGATGGTTTGATGCGAAAATTAAAAAACCCATGGAACATATTAGTATGAACACTTTGAATACCATTGTTGCTAATGATATAGAAAGTTCTAATTAAGCTTGGGGAAGCTGGTTTTGATGAGCATGATCTTTTTAGTCCCCCAAGCATTGAGGAGAAAATTTACTTTGATGATATTTTGCCTCCTATATATGATGATTATAATGATAGTGGTCTTTTGGTGCCGCCTACTATGGAGGATAAAGTTTATTATGATGATACTATGCCTCCTATATTTGATGATAAGAATAATAATGATAGCTACTTTGTTGAATTTGCTCCCACTACAACTAATAAAATTGATTATGCTTATGTGGAGAGTAATAATTTTATGCATGAGACTCATGATAAGAATGCTTTATGTGATAGTTATATTGTTGAGTTTGCTCATGATGCTACTGAAAGTTATTATGAGAGAGGAAAATATGGTTGTAGAAATTTTCATGTTACTAAAACACCTCTCTATATGCTGAAATTTTTGAAGTTACACTTGTTTTGTCTTCCTATGTTTGTAACTTTGCTCTTCATGAACTTGTTTATTTACAAGATTCCTATGCATAGGAAGCATGTTAGGCTTAAATGTGTTTTGAATTTGCCTCTTGATGCTCTCTTTTGCTTCAAATACTATCTCTTGCGAGTGCATCATTAAAACTGCTGAGCCCATCTTAATGGCTATAAAGAAAGAACTTCTTGGGAGATAACCCATGTGTTTATTTTGCTACAGTAACTTTGTTTTGTATTTGAGTCTTGGAAGTTGTTACTACTGTAGCAAACTCTCCTTATCTTATTTTTATCGCATTGTTGTGCCAAGTAAAGTCTTTGATAGTAAGGTTCATACTAGATTTGGATTACTGCGCAGAAACAGATTTCTGTCTGTCACGAATTTGGGCAGTGCTCTCTGTAGGTAACTCAGAAAAATCTGCCAATTTACGTGAGTGATCCTCAGATATGTACGCAACTTTCATTCAGTTTTAGCATTTTCATTTGAGCAAGTCTGGTGCCTCAATAAAATTCGTCTTCACGGACTGTTCTGTTTTGACAGATTCTGCCTTTTATTTCGCATTGCCTCTTTCGCTGTGTTGGATGGATTTCTTTGTTCCATTACCTTCCAAGTAGCTTTGTGCAATGTCCGAAGTGTTAAGAATGATTGTGTCACCTCTGAATATGTGAATTTTTGATTATGCACTAACCCTCTAATGAGTCTGTTTTGAGTTTGGTGTGGAGGAAGTTTTCAAGGGTCAAGAGAGGAGGATGATATACTATGATCAAGAAGAGTGAAGAGTCTAAGCTTGGGGATGCCCCCGTGGTTCATCCCTGGATATTTCAAGAAGACTCAATCATCTAAGCTTGGGGATGCCCAAGGCATCCCCTTCTTCATCGACAACTTATCAGGTTTCTTCTCTTGAAACTATATTTTTATTCGGCCACATCTTATGTACTTTACTTGGAGCGTCTGTGTGCTTTTGTTTTTGTTTTTATTTGAATAAATGCTTGTGTGGGAGAGAGACACGCTCCGGTGGTTCGTATGAACACATGTGTTCTTAGCTTTTAATGTTCATGGCGAAGGTTGAAACTGCTTCGTTAATTGTTATATGGTTGGAAACGGGAAATGCTACATGTAGTAATTGGTAAAATGTCTTGGATAATGTGATACTTGGCAATTGTTGTGCTCATGTTTAAGCTCTTGCATCATATACTTTGCACCCATTAATGAAGACATACATAGAGCTTGCTAAAATTTGGTTTGCATAATTGGTCTCTCTAAGGTCTAGATAATTTCTAGTAAAGAGTTTGAACAACAAGGAAGACGGTGTAGAGTCTTATAATGTTTACAATATGTCTTTTATGTGAGTTTTGCTGCACCGGTTCATCCTTGTGTTTGTTTCAAATAACCTTGCTAGCCTAAGCCTTGTATCGAGAGGGAATACTTCTCATGCATCCAAAATCCTTGAGCCAACCACTATGCCATTTGTGTCCACCATACCTACCTACTACATGGTATTTCTCCGCCATTCCAAAGTAAATTGCTTGAGTGCTACCTTTAAATAATTCAAAATTTATCACCTCTGATTTGTGTCAATGTTTTATAGCTCATGAGGAAGTATGTGGTGTTTTATCTTTCGATCTTGTCATTTACTTCGGACGTACTTTCACAATGGACTAGTGGCTTCATCCGCTTATCCAATAATTTTGCAAAAAGAGCTGGCAATGGTGTTCCCAGCCCCGATTAATTAACTTGCATTAATAATTCTCTTCACATGTTTTGCTCTGATTCATCAGTAAGCAACTTAATTTTGCAAATAGACACTCCTTCATGGTATGTGATGGTTGGAAGGCACCCGAGGATTCGGTTAGCCATGGCTTGTGTAAGCAAAAGGTTGGGAGGAGTGTCATCCATAAATAATGAAACTAAAGTACATGTGTAAACAAAAGAGAAGAGGGATGATCTACCTTGCTCGGTAGAGATAACGTCCTTCATGGGAGCCGCTCTTGAAAGTCTGGTTGATAAGGTAGTTAGAGTGCCCACTACCATTCGTTGACAACAACAAACACCTCTCAAAACTTTACTTTTATGCTCTCTTTATGTTTTCAAAAACCAAAGCTCTAGCACAAATATAGCAATCAATGCTTCCTTCTGCGAAGGGCCTTTCTTTTACTTTTATGTTGAGTCAGTTCACCTATCTCTCTCCACCTCAAGAAGCAAACACTTGTGTGAACTGTGCATTGATTCCTACATACTTGCATATTGCACTTGTTATATTGCTTTGCATTGACAAACTATCATTGAGATATACATGTTACAAGTTGAAAGCAACCGCTGAAACTTAATCTTCCATTGTGTTGCTTCAATGCCTTTACTATGAATTTATTGCTTTATGAGTTAACTCTTATGCAAGACTTATTGATGCTTGTCTTGAAAGTACTATTCATGAAAAGTCTTTGCTTTATCATTCATTTGTTTACTCATGTCATTTACCATTGTTTTGATCGCTGCATTCATTACATATGCTTACAATAGTATGATCAAGGTTATGATGGCATGTCACTCCAGTAAATTATCTTTGTTATCGCTTACCTGCTCGGGACGAGCAGAACTAAGCTTGGGGATGCTGATACGTCTCCGACGTATCGATAATTTCTTATGTTCCATGCCACATTATTGATGATATCTACATGTTTTATACATACTTTATGTCATTATTATGCGTTTTCCGGAACTAACCTATTGACGAGATGCCGAAGTGCCAGTTGCTGTTTTCTGCTGTTTTTGGTTCCAGAAATCCTAGTAAGGAAATATTCTCGGAATTGGACGAAATCAACGCCCAGGTTCCTATTTTTGCACGAAGCTTCCAGAAGACCGGAGGGGAGACAAAGTGGGGCCACGGGGCGCCGACACAGTAAGGCGGCGCGGCCAAGGGGGGCCCGCGCTGCCCTAGTGTGTGGCCCCCCTGTCAGGCCTCCGACTCCGCCCTTCCGCCTACTTAAAGCCTCCGTCGCGAAAACCCTACCACGTTCGACGAAACCAGAGAAAACCTTCCAGAGCCGCCGCCATCGCGAAGCCAAGATCTGGGGGACAGGAGTCTCCTGTTCCGGCACGCCGCCGGGACGGGGAAGTGCCCCCGGAAGGCTCCTCCATCGACACCACCGCAATCTCCATCAACGCCGCTGTCTCCCATGAGGAGGGAGTAGTTCTCCATCGAGGCTCGGGGCCGTACCGGTAGCTATGTGGTTAATCTCTCTCCTATGTACTTCAATACAATAATCTCATGAGCTGCCTTACATGATTGAGATTCATATGATGATGCTTGTAATCTAGATGTCATTGTGCTAGTCAAGTGAATTTTACTTATGTGATCTCCGGAGACTCCTTGTCCCACGTGTGTAAAGGTGACAGCAGTGTGCACCGTGTGGGTCTCTTAGGCTATATTTCACGTAATACTTATTCACCGTTATGAATGGCCTAGTGAAGTGCTTATTTATATCTCTTTATGATTGCAATGTGTTTTGTATCACAATATATCTGTGTGCTACTCTAGTGATGTTATTAAAGTAGTTTATTCCTCCCGCACGGTGTAATGGTGACAAGTGTGTGCATCGTGTAGTACTTGGCGTAGGCTATGATTGTGATCTCTTGTAGATTATGAAGTTAACTATTGCTATGATAAGTATTGATGTGATCTATTCCTCCTTTCGTAGTGTGAAGGTGACAAGTGTGCATGCTATGTTAGTACTTGGTTTGGTTATGTTGATCTCGTTATGCACTCTAAGGTTATTTAAATATGAATATTGAATATTGTGGAGCTTGTTAACTCCGGCATTGAGGGTTCGTGTAATCCTACACAGTTAGTGGTGTTCATCATCCAACAAGAGAGTGTAGAGTCTAGCATCTATTTATTTATTCTGTTATGTGATCAAAGTTGAGAGTGTCCAATAGTGAAAGTATGATCCCTAGGCCTTGTTCCTAAATACTGCTATCGTTGTTTGTTTACTGTTTTACTGCATCTATACTTCCTGCAATATTACCACCATCAACCACACACCAGTCTTGGACAACAAAGCACTTTTCTGGTGCCGTTGCTACTGCTCGCATTTATTCATACCACCTGTATTTCACTATCTCTTCGCCGAACTAGTGCACCTATTAGGTGTGTTGGGGACACAAGAGACTTCTTGCTTTGTGGTTGCAGGGTTGCATGAGAGGGATATCTTTGACCTCTTCCTCCCTGAGTTCGATAAACCTTGGGTGATCCACTTAAGGGAAACTTGCTGTTGTTCTACAAACCTCTCGCTCTTGGAGGCCCAACACTGTCTACAAGAATAGAAGCACCCGTAGACATCGGTCTCCGCGAAGAAAAGTTCAGTCCTGCATAAAAGGTTTGGATGATCATCCAAGTAGTCAGCCCATGGGTTGGGCAATTTTTAACCAAAGATTTCATTCTTTCCCAAGCTTGTGCAACATGCTCATTATCCAATTGTTTAAAATTCATTATGCTACTCCTCAAAGATATAATTTTAGCAGGGGGATAATATCTACCAATAAAAGCATCCTTGCATTTAGTCCATGAATAAATACTATTCTTAGGCAGAGATAGCAACCAATCTTTAGCTCTTGCTCTTAATGAGAAAGGAAACAATTTTAATTTTATAATTTCACCATCTACATCTTTATACTTTTGCATTTCACACAATTCAACAAAATTATTGAGATGGGCAGCAACATCATCAGAACTGACACCAGAAAATTGCTCTCGCATAACAAGATTCAGTAGAGCAGGTTTAATTTCAAAGAATTATGCTGTGGTAGCAGGTGGAGCAATAGGTGTGCATAAGAAATCATTATTATTTGTGGTTGTGAAGTCACACAACTTAGTATTTTCAGGAGTGGCCATTTTAGCAGTAGTAAATAAAGCAAACTAGATAAAGTAAATGCAAGTAACTAATTTTTTTGTGTTTTCGATATAGAGTGCAAGACAAGAAATAAAGTAAAGCTAGCAACTAATTTTTTTGTGTTTTGATATAATGCAGCAAACAAAGTAAATAAAATAAAGCAAGACAAAAACAAAGTAAAGAGATTGGATTGTGGAGACTCCCTTGCAGGCGTGTCTTGATCTCCCCGGCAACGGCGCCGTAAAAGAGCTTGATACGCGTACAACACGCGTCCGTTGGGAACCCCAAGAGGAAGGTGTGATGCGTACAGCGTGCAAGTTTTCCTCGCAAGAAACCAAGGTTTAATCGAACCAAGTAGGAGCCAAGAAGCACGTTGAAGGTTGATGGCGGCGGGATGTAGTGCGGCGCAACACCAGGGATTCCGGCGCCAACGTGGAACCTGCACAACACAACCAAAGTACTTTGCCCCAACGAAACGCTGAGGTTGTCAATCTCACCGGCTTGCTGTAACAAAGGATTAGATGTATAGTGTGGATGATGATTGTTTGCGAGAAAACAAGTAGAACAAGTATTGCGATAGATTGTATTCGATGTAAAAGAATGGACCGGGGTCCACAGTTCACTAGAGGTGTCTCTCCCATAAGATAAATAGCATGTTGGGTGAATAAATTACAGTCGGGCAATTGACAAATATAGAGGGCATGACCATGCACATACATGATATGATGAGTATAGTGAGATTTAATTGGGCATTACGACAAAGTACATAGACCGCTATCCAGCATGCATCTATGCCTAAAAAGTCCACCTTCAGGTTATCATCCGAACCCCTTCCGAGATTAAGTTGCAAACAACAGACAATTGCATTAAGTATGGTGCATAATGTAATCAATAACTACATCCTCGGACATAGCATCAATATTTTATCCCTAGTGGCAACAAAGACATCCACAACCTTAGAACTTTCCGTCACTGTCCCAGCATTTAATGGAGGCATGAACCCACTATCGAGCATAAATTCTCCCTCTTGGAGTTAAGAGAAAAACTTGGCCAGAGCCTCTACTAATAACGGAGAGCATGCAAGATCATAAACAACACATAGGTAATAGATTGATAATCAACATAACATAGTATTCTCTATCCATCGGATCCCGACAAACACAACATATAGAATTACAGATAGATGATCTTGATCATGTTAGGTAGCTCACAAGATCCGACAATGAAGAACATGAGGAGAAGACGACCATCTAGCTACTGCTATGGACCCATAGTCCAGGGGTGAACTACTCACTCATCACTCCGGAGGCGACCATGGCGGTGAAGAGTCCTCCGGGAGATGATTCCCCTCTCCGGCAGGGTGCCGGAGGCGATCTCCTCGAATCCCCCGAGATGGGATTGGCGGCGGCGGCGTCTCTCGGAAGGTTTTCCGTATCGTGGCTCTCGGCATCGGGGGTTTTGCGACGAAGACTATATGTAGGCGGAAGGGCAGGTCAAGAGGCGACGCGAGGGGCCCACACAACAGGGCCGCGCGGCCAGGAAGTGGGCCGCGCCGCCCTGGCGTGTCGCCGCCTCGTCGCCTCACTTCGTTTCCCTTCGGTCTTCCAGAAGCTTCGTGGAAAAATAGGCCCCTGGGCGTTGATTTCGTCCAATTCCGAGAATATTTCCTTACTAGGATTTCTGAAACCAAAAACAGCAGAAAACAACAACTGGCTCTTCGGCATCTCGTTAATAGGTTAATGCCGGAAAATGCATAAATACGACATATAATGTGTATAAAACATGTAGATATCATCAATAATGTGGCATGGAACATAAGAAATTATCGATACGTCGGAGACGTATCACGCACCGGAGCCAGGATTCTGCTGGAAAAAGCACCGTCAGAATGCAATATTTCGGAAGATCAACAGTTGACGGAAATTATACGAAAAATCCTATTTTTCCAGATGACGAAGGGAGCCAGAAGGGGGAGCCGAGGGGACCCGAGGTGGGCCCACCTCATAGGCCGGCGCGGCCCAAGGCCCGGCCGCGCCGCCCTGTGAGGAGGGGGCCCACGCGCCCCCTCTCGCTTCCTTTTCTTCGCGTACGTCTTCGTCCCGAAAACCTAAGCCCCGAGAGGATAGTCGCGAAGAGTCACAGCCCGCCTCTGCGGGGCGGAGAACACCAGAGAGAAAAGAGCTCTCCGGCAGGCTGAAATCTGCCGGGGAAATTCCCTCCCGGAGGGGGAAATTGACGCCATCGTCATCGTCATCGAGCTGGACATCATCTCCATCATCATCATCATCATCACCGCCATCTCCACCGCTGCACCTCGTCACCGCTGTAACAATTTGGGTTTGATCTTGTTTGTTTGATAGGGGAAACTCTCCCGGTGTTGATTTCTACTTGTTATTGATGCTATTGAGTGAAACTATTGAACCAAGGTTTATGTTCAGATTGTTATTCATCATCATATCACCTCCGATCATGTTCCATATGATGTCTCGTGAGTAGTTCGTTTAGTTCTTGAGGACATGGGTGAAGTCTAAATGTTAGTAGTGAATTATATTGGTTAGTATTCAATGTTGTGATATTTAAGTTGTGGTGTTATTCTTCTAGTGGTGTCGTGTGAACGTCGACTACACGACACTTCACCATTTATGGGCCTAGGGGAGTGCATCTTGTATTCGTTTGCCAATTGCGGGGTTGCCGGAGTGACGAAACCTAAACCCCCGTTGGTATATCGGTGCGGGAGGGATAGCAGGATCTCGTAGTTTAAGGCTGTGGTTAGATTTATCTTAATTACTTTCTTGTAGTTGCGGATGCTTGCAAGGGGTATAATCACAAGTATGTATTAGTCCTAGCAAGGGCGGTACATTAGCATAGGTTCACCCACACAACACTTATCAAAACAATGAAGATTAATCAGCTATATGAAGCGAAAGCACTAGACTAAACTCCCGTGTGTCCTCAAGAACGTTTGGTCATTATAAGTAAACAAACCGGCTTGTCCTTTGTGCTAAAAAGGATTGGGCCACTCGCTGCAATTATTTCTCTCGCACTTTATTTACTTGTACTTTATTCATCTGCTATATCAAAACCCCCCGAATACTTGTCTGTGAGCATTTACAGTGAATCCTTCATCGAAAATGCTTGTCAACACCTTCTGCTCCTCGTTGGGATCGACATTCTTACTTATCGAAGATACTACGATACACCCCCTATACTTGTGGGTCATCACGGCCCAACACCAGGGATTCCGGCGCCAACGTGGAACCTGCACAACACAATCACAGAACTTTGCCCCAACGTAACAGTGAGGTTGTCAATCTCACCGGCTTGCTGTAAACAAAGGATTAGATGTATAGTGTGGATGATGATGGTTGTTTGCGAAGAACAAGTAAAGAACAATTGCATCGGATTGTATTTCGGATGTAAAGAATAGGACCGGGGTCCACAGCTCACTAGCGCTGTCTCTCCCATAAGATAGCAGATGTTGGGTGAACAAATTACAGTTGGGCAATTGACAAATAAAGAAGGCATAACAATGCACATACATATATCATGATGAGTACTATGAGATTTAATCAGGGCATTACGACAAATTACATAGACCGCTATCCAGCATGCATCTATGCCTAAAAAGTCCACCTTCAGGTTATCATCCGTACCCCCTCCAGTATTAAGTTGTAAACAACATACAATTGCATTAAGTATGGTGTGTAATGTAATCAACACAAATATCCTTAGACAAAGCATCGATGTTTTATCCCTACTGGCAACAGCACATCCACAACCTTAGAACTTTCTCGTCACCGTCCTGCATTTAATGGAGGCATGAACCCACTATCGAGCATAAATACTCCCTCTTGGAGTCACAAGTATCAACTTGGCCAGAGCCTCTACTAGCAACGGAGAGCATGCAAGAACATAAATAACATATATGATAGATTGATAATCAACTTGACATAGTATTCAATATTCATCGGATCCCAACAAACACAACATGTAGGATTACAAATAGATGATCTTGATCATGATAGGCAGCTCACAAGATCTAACATGATAGCACAATGAGGAGAAGACAACCATCTAGCTACTGCTATGGACCCATAGTCCAGGGGTGAACTACTCACACATCGATCCGGAGGCGATCATGGCGATGAAGAGACCTCCGGGAGATGATTCCCTCTCCGGCAGGGTGCCGGAGGCGATCTCCTGAATCCCCCGAGATGGGATTGGCGGCGGCGGCGTCTCTGGAAGGTTTTCCGTATCGTGGCTCTCGGTACTGGGGGTTTCGCGACGAAGACTTTAAGTAGGCGGAAGGGCAGGTCAGGAGGCGCCACGGGGGCCCCACACAACAGGGCCGCGCGGGCCCCTTGCTGGCCGCGCCGCCCTGTTGTGGCGGCGCCTCGTGGCCCCACTTCGTCTCTCCCTCGGACTTCTGGAAGCTTCGTGCAGAAATAGGACCCTAGCTAGGCGTTGATTTCGTCCAATTCCGAGAATATTTCTTTACTAGGATTTCTGAAACCAAAAACAACAGAAAACAACAACTGGCTCTTCGGCATCTCGTCAATAGGTAAGTGCCGGAAAATGCATAATAATGACATGTAATGTGTATAAAACATGTGAGTATTATCATAAAAGTAGCATGGAACATAAAAAATTATAGATACGTTTGGGACGTATCAGGGGGGGGGGAGCGGGTCTGGGTAGGGGGAAGCATATTGCTCGGGGCATCTGTAGGCGAGCTGCTGGAGGCCTCTCTCTCTCTCCCCCCCTATATTTTCTATCAGGGGTGCTTTGGGGTACCTGCTGAACTCAGGGCTCCTGATAGCAGAAGAGGGCACACGTAACTTCATCAGCGTAGCGCTTCTGCTGAAAGACGGGCCAACCGGTACGTTCTTCTACGAGGGTGTGCAGGCTTCTTTCGTGTTAAGATATCTAGTACGAAATGCAAAATCATGTTTTTATTTTTTATTTTTCATCTGTGCTCATTCCAGTTTTTGGATTTTTTGTATTGCCGTTTACTTAATCAATAGAGATGGATTAGAAATAATAGAAGATGAGATGCGAGTCGACCCTGGTAGCGAGACACAACTTTGAGGTAGATGTGAGGTTCGTGCTCCATGCATCGACGCTTCTCGTTGGTGACAGTTGACACTCCTTGCATTGGCTTCCATGTTGGTGCAGGGTTGACACTTCTCGTTGGTTTGGAGTTGTCGCTCCATTCGTGAGTCGTGACGCTTTGTATTGGTGTAGAGTTGACACCCACTTTGAGGCTTCCACTAGGATACGATCCTCCATGTGTCACGCTTGTCGTTGGTGTGGATTGAACTTTTTGTTCATTGATGCTTCCTGTTGGTGTGGATTTGACGCTTCTAGCATATGCGGAGTTGGTGCTTTATGTAGAAGTGAAGATTTTCAACTAAGTTTTGAAAGTTTGGACTGGTATGTTTTTGTGAGTATACGTTGTTCCTAGCTATCATTCTTTATTTCTAGGTTACTTGAGGGAAGCAACGTTTTTATAAGCTAAGAGTTTTGAGAAAAAGATCTAGACAACTACTATCTGACAGTCGGGAATAAGGTGGAGATGGATGGCTTACCTCAGAGAAGAAAGATTGCTAGAGATGCTTCAGAACTTTCTCCAAAATTAGCTGCAATCTCCAAATCTAATTGCCGACACTTTCTATAGAATTATAAGCAGTTTCAGTGCCGCTGATCTGGGCACCTCATGCAGTGTTTATGGGACTTTCTATCTTACTTTCACTGGAATTTCCTGACACTCTTGGTCGGATACTGGGGTTTTATTCATTAGGGTTTGCCTTAACGGACACGAAACGTATGACACGTGTGGTGGATCAATCGAAGCCATGACGGATACTTGTAGATTAGCCATTATCACAGAGCCGGATTATTTGGAACATGGGTACTCATGATCTCATATTAACTTTAGAATCAAAACAAATGCTAAATAAAATCAGAAAAATGGGAAGCATAATTTTGCATATAGAGAATGTAGGTAGGTATGTGCTTGCCAAGTTTGAAACTTAAAATCGAATGTATTTAACTTACGTTAAAAAAAAGTACACAACGAGCCATTCAAGTTCCGGGATTTCACCGTCCAAAATAGCATTTCTCTCTTTGATTTCGGAGGCCACATACAGACGCATTTTCCTTGAAATATGGTACACATGATAAGTATCAAAGCTATATGCTTGTGCATGATTTATCTCAAAATATCCTAAGACTTATAAATACCATTTTCTTTGACCGGTTTGAAACCCGAGAACAGGAGTACCTGAGTCCATCCACCTACTATTGCTTTATTTATCGAATTGCTAAGTTTCACCTAGCTGAGACGTATCTTATGTCTCGGTCACGTGCTCCATTATTGGATTTTGTTTATGTTTGAAGATTCATATTTGTTGTTGTTTGCACTTTGTTTAGATCCGCATTAAAACACACAGATGTAATTTGACTGAGACATAAGTTAAATCTCAGTCGATTGAGCCTTTGAGACACCCTTTATTACCGGGCAGTTTTACTCACGGTTTAGCTTGAGACAGAATGATGAAATCAAACATTTTTGGGATTTCTATTTCCGTGCCCTCGGGTCCTTAGTTGTACTCAGTTTTCCCCAGCTCCTTAGTTTTTCCTCAGTTTTCCCCAATCCCTTGTTCGAAACCCGCAGAAGGAGCTCGGACGGAGGATTTCCGTTTAGTTGACGTTGGTTGGTGCTGGCAAGTGGGGCCGCTGTTGGTGCCCCGCAGTGGACACGTCTCCACTTATCCAGATCATCGTGGGACCCACAACTTGTCCACGTTAGCGCGCCGGACCAACAACTTACCCAGGTGACCGTTGCAAAATGGGAGCCCGAGCCAGCCCCGCGCCCGTGCCCGTGCCATTGCTTCCCCTTTCTTTCTCCGCGCCCCATTGTTCTTCTTCTCCGCCAGCGGCAGCCCTTCTCCGGTAGGCGGGTGATGTCTAGTTTCTCTTCGACCTCCCGTTCTTCATGGCCGCAGTATGGACCCGTGCCTTTGACAAGATGCCCCGATCGCCCACGCCAGGAGCCTCTGAAGCGGTCGATCTGTAAGACGGACGAGAACGGCAACCGTGGACGTGAGTTTGTTGCATGCGAGAGCTTGCCATATAGAGAAGGGGATAAGGTTAGATCTCGCTCCAATTTCTCTGTTTTCTCTCGATTTTCTTGTTATTCCCTCGAATTTGGGATTTAGGGTTCACGTTGTTGTTTTCAGATCTTGAAGAAATGCAGGCATTTCGAGTGGATCGATGTGTACGTTCAGAGGCTTCAGTTGCAGGAATCAATTGGCGCTATTGGGGGGCGCAATTTGGGAGGGGGGACTTGCTGTAGAGAATGCGGCGGAGAGAGGAGCCGTTCCGATTATGCCTAATGCTCCCAATGCAGAACTGGTGGAAGTGAAGGGAGAACCGAAGAAAATGAACAAGCAAGCTAAGGCAGCTGATCGAGTTGAAGAAGCAAGCTAACCTCGATGGCTGGTTTTTTTTTGTTGTATAATTACGATCGGATTCTTATCATTGCTCACCGTGCGCTAGAAGTTGTTACAAGGGATACCTTACAAATCCATTATTCAGTTACATGTACTTGTAGTTGTTTTCAAAGTTAGTGTGTGCATTCACCGAAATTACCAACTATATTCCCTAAAAGAAAAGGAAAGCTAAAGATAGTTGATAATTGTTAGAGGGGTCACAAATAATGCAATCACCGAAATCCGCAAATATGTATGCCTCGTGTTTATACCAAAATTATACCACTTTTAGGCCGTTTCAAAATACCAATACCATATCCCAAACTATATTCCCTAAAAGAAAAGGACAGCTAAAGATAGTTGATAATTGTTAGAGGGGTGACAAATAATGCAATCACCGAAATCCGCAAATATGTATGCCTCATGTTTATAACAAAATTATACCACTTTTAGGCCGTTTCAAAATGGGATCCCTTTCAAAATAGGGTCCCTTCAAAATACCAATACAATATCCCAAACTATATTCCCTAAAAGAAAAGGACAGCTAAAGATAGTTGATAATTGTTAGAGGGGTGACAAATAATGCAATCACCGAAATCCGCAAATATGTATGCCTCATGTTTATAACAAAATTATACCACTTTTAGGCCGTTTCAAAATACCAATACTATATCCCAAACTATATTCCCTAAAAGAAAAGGACAGCTAAATATAGTTGATAGCAATCACCGAAATCCGCAAATATGTATGCCTCATGTTTATAACAAAATTATACCACTTTTAGGCCGTTTCAAAATACCAATACTATATCCCAAACTATATTCCCTAAAAGAAAATGACAGCTAAAGATAGTTGATAATTGTTAGAGGGGTGACAAATAATGCAATCACCGAAATCCGCAAATATGTATGCCTCATGTTTATACCAATACTATATCCCAAACTATATTAAGTGGCAAACTCGTTATTGCACATAAATAGAGGGGTGGGCATTCTCCACCGACAGAGAGAGAGAGGGGTGGCCACGAAGAGAGAGAGAGAGAGAGAGAGAGAGAGGTTGCCACGAAGAGACGGATAGGGGTATACTGCCCGTTAGATCGCTGGATCAACGGTTCGTGGAGTCGATCCGTGTGACAACGGCTCAACCAATCGGATAAGTTTGGGCTTCTCGGAGCATTTGTGACAGCATTTTGAGGGCAAAACTGAGTAGTACTAAGAATCCAAGGGCACATAAATAGTAAATAGACTAAGGGATTCAAATAAAAGAATTACAAAATGAAAAATGTGTATTTTGTACAATATAATTCATATTGGGCTACATCAAATTATTTGCAATTCAAATATACATGAGTGTGACAATTATGGCATCATTTAGACAAACTATGTTTTGGGAAAGATGTTTTGCAAAGGGGTTTGGGTGGAAAACCAATCATCTTCATAGCTACACTAGTGATTCCGAGAAGTGGCAATTTGTGGTAAAACTTGATTTATATATGTTTGTTAAGGTTTTCTAGGTGGCAGGTTGCGCAGAAGACTCCATGAGTAGTTGCCACTATGTTTTTATTTTTTTGGATTTTTTTGCGCATGAAATGACTCAATTAGCTATGTTAATCTCATTTGTTGACTCTCTGTTGACCAGCTACTTGAGGGTAAAACTGAGTATATTGCACTTGCCGGTCTAAGTCCTCGAGGGGAAAACTGAGTACATATAAAATTTCTGTATAAGGCCCGAGGTTATAACTGAGTACACCAAACGTCCCAGGGTTAGACTTGTGTCGCGGTGCACGCTGCAGCCGTGCATAGCCGACGCGTGTTGCGGTACACGCCACCTTCGTCTTTATAGAGCCCCTCTTTCTCTCCCTCGACGCACGTTCTCACCGGCTCACCGCAACCGCCTCTCCGTCCCATCATCTTCTCCACAACCGAAGAAAAACCCCGAAGAAAACCGCCGGCGATGGAGAAGAATGAGATGCCCATTGTCGGCACATCAGCCGCCGCCCCGTCTAGGCCCCCGTCGCCGCTTCCAACGTAGCAGCCGGCGCATCGGCCGCCGCCCCCGTCCGTGCCCCCGTCGCTGCTTCCAACGTAGCAGCCGGCGGATCGGCCGCCGCCCCGTCCGTGCCCCCGTCCCCGCTTCCAACGTAGCAGCCGGCGGATCGGCCGCCGCCCCGTCCGTGCCCCCGTCGCCGCTTCCAACGTAGCAGCCGGCGCATCGGCCGCCGCCACCGTCCGGCCCCCGTCGCTTGGGACCCGTACGAACCAAGTGCAATACGACGCGCCGGAGAACTCCCTACGACACCAGCATCGTCGACAACGAGCCGGAGGTAACCCTTTGTTCCCTTGTTCTTATCTCATTTCAATCATTTTGTGTTAGATCTAGCGTTATTACGGTTCGTCTGTTCCTAGTTCAATCCTTTTGTGGTAGATCTTGCGCTATTACTGTTCGTCTGTTCCTAGTTCGATCCTTTTGTGTTAGATCTTGCGTTATTAGTGTTTGTGATTTGCTTTTGTTTAAGATTTGTGCCGATGATGATGAATATTTGGGCATAAATTGATTCAGGGTTTGGTCAGTAAACAATTGGTGTGTACAAATTTGTTGTGCATGATCTTTGGTTTGCTGACTCAAATCCTGGATATAAGTGTGTCCAATGTAACTGAGTATCATGCATGATTTTTTGTTCACTCTCTGTTCCATCATCGTTGCAATTGACTCCGTTTTTTTTTGCACGATCTTTGGTGCTACGTGACAGGTGCAGAGCAGCGACGTCGACAGCGACGACGAGTCCTTCCACACCAAGACTCGTCACGTCCTCAGGAGGCTGCAGTCCGGCCATTACGATGGCCCCTTTGCTCGAGACATTTACAAGTGCCCCTTCGCAACAGGAAGCTCCGCGCCACCGACTTCAACTCCCCGGTGAACCATGCTGAATCCATTGGCGGATGTGGCGCTAGAGTTGGAAGGACCGTGAACGTGCATGCGTACATGGCCAAACACAAAGCACTTGGGATTCACCTCGCGCAACCTCCAAGCGAGTCACACGCGCTACCCGGAGGCGTTGAACGTGCCTACCGCACTCTCTCGTATGTGACTCGCTCTATCTGTAGAGCAGCTTAAATTCATGTAAAATGTAGCTTATGTTGGATCTATCGGTACTACTTTTGGATCTGTCCTGAATATATCTATGCTATGTTGGTTGCCGTATGCAGCTTATCCTATATTTTCTCTCCGGATTTGTGCCCTAGATTTCCTACCTGATTGGGTAAAAACGAAGGCATAAAGAAATGAATGGCGTTAAAAAACAGAAGGACAAGCTGCTCTAGATTTGCTACCAATTTGGGCTATCAAATATGAAAGAGATCGAGCGAGAGAGAGGAAAAAGGTACATTGAAAACTGCTAATCTGGGCGAAAGAGACAGAAACCACTCGTGCTCCCGTCCCGGACCCACACGGCTCCACACGCTACGGCCCCACAAACATGGTCTCGTCCTGTCCCACGCGGTCCCTTCCTACCAGCCCCACACGACGCGGTTCCACACGACGCGACCCCACAAACGACACGACCCCACTCGTCAGCACGGAACGGTCAACTTAACGGATTCCTTCCGTCCGAGCTCCTTCTGCGGGTTCAGACAAGGGCTTGGGGAAAACTGAGGAAAAACTAAGGAGCTGGGGAAAACTGAGTACAACTAAGGACCCGAGGGCACGAAAATAGAAATCCCAACATTTTTTTATGATAAATGGTAATTTGAGATCTAGAACGTTACAATTCGACGTTTCCTTGATGAAATGTATTTGTGATTGTTACGTGCTTAGATTGAGACTTTTTTGTCAAAGAAAAATAAAAGAGATGGACACTTTGATAGCAGTACGATCCTTTGTAGCGCCAGCTTCCTTCAGTCCTTCACGTGGGCAACGGTTGGAGTCTGCCTTTTCTCTTACCAATCCAAGCCCAGCCAAATTTTCTCTTGTGCTATCATCCTTCTATCCGCTAAAAGAAATGTTGAAGAACTCAAGCCCAGAGCACGCTTAGAAAATAGTCTATTAATGTTTTAATCTGATTTTGGGTTGTATTTAGAGCATCTCCGAGTCGCGTACCCCAAACCGTCCCACAAACGGCGCTGGATTGAGCGTTTGGGAAAGTGTTTTGTTTGTGCCGCGTTTGGGAGACGTCGCTCCCTAATCGCGTCCCCCAAACAAAATCCCCAAATAAATATTAGTGCACGAAAATAAAGGTTTTCATTCAAATTTGATTATATATTACAAAATTTGAATGATGTCCTATTGACCGCCCGACGGTGCGTTCGACGGCCCTGCACCATCGTCGCCTCCCCTCCGCTGCAGCTCCTGCTGCGCGCGCCGCCTCTCCATGCGTAGGGCGCCGGCGCTCGATCGCCTCCCGCCGTTCACGGTACCGCGTCTCCCGCTCCTCGCGCTGGCGCCGACGCTCATCAGCCCACCGCTGGCTCATCTCCTCCGTCCGGCGCTGACGCGCCTCTTCTGCCGTGGAGGTGGTGCTGGAGGAGACGACGGTGGAGGGAACTGGCCATCGCCGGGGCGGTTCATCATTGCACACTGGTGGTGGAGGAGACGTCGGTGGAGCGACGAGGGCTGTGCTTGTGGTGGAGAAAGGGGTGCCGGCGGCTGTGGTGGCTGCCATTGAGCTGGGAGGGCCTTTTATAGACACCGGCGTCGGGAAGAAAGCGCGGGAAGAGGCGAGAAGAGGCGGGAAGAAAGCGCGGGAACGCGCGGTGGCGTGCGAACGCCGGCGACGCGTGGAGGCTGCGCAGCACCGACAGTTGCAGTGAATGTCGAGGCGGCGGCCTCGAGGTTGTTCTTGAATATTGGGGAGGCGGAGAAAACATGTCCGTTTGTGTCAAAATGGACATACGAAGGGCCGCGAGCGGCGCGACGAGATCAGCCGCCGCCGCTTCTTCCTCTCGCCGGTCATAATGGACACGCGGAGGGCGGCGAACGGGCTACCTTGGCGACGTGAGCTTCGGCAACCGGGAGTGAGGTGTCGGTCTGGACGATGATGAGGAGGAGGACGAAGACCGAGGACCACGACAATGACCTCTTCAACAACGGCGGGACGCCTGCTCCGCCGTCGGCATGAACCCGGGGGTCCATCCACCAAACCTCACGAAGGAGGAGGTGATCGAGCTAGCCATCGCGCAAAACCATTTGGACGAGCTCGCCTAGTGGCACGACCTCGCCATCCAGCTAATGGACTCCGCATTAGCTTAGGGCAGGCCAGTGACCCCTCTGGTCACCCTGGTCGCAGTCAAGCATGCACACCGCCTGCTCCTCCCGTGGCTACGCTGCCACCACCACCTCCTCACACACAAACACCGCCACCGCCGACACTACATCTGGCTCTATACTGGTCGTGGTCTTGGGCGCCTCCGATATTCGTTGACCTCGTTGACACCGACGACGAGGAGTAGGTGTCCATGGCGCGAACCCTAGGTAGTGTCTTATTTTCTAGTATTTTTTGGCGCTATATAAATTAATTTTCTATTAATAAAAAATATTATTGAGAAAAAAATATGTTGGATCGCTGCGCAGACCTCGACCGAAACAGACAAGCGCGAACCATAGATTGGCTTGTGGGGCTTGAACGTGTTTGTACATGTTACAGGTTTTTTTTTCTTAATCAATCGAAGTTTTTGTCTGGTTTAAAGAAAAGTTGGGCTGGGTCTTGCGACGGCCGACGGGGGATGGGGCACTCGGCAGAAGATTGAACAAGTAGCGCTGTGTGGGAAGTATCGGACAGAGATCGTACGAAAATTATCGTGTGTAAAGCAATTCCGTAATCTGATTGTAATGAAAAACGAATCAGTTGGCGATATGTTTTGGCACAGCCAGCGCAGCAAGATGCGTAAATTATTTCCGTTATTTTACTTGTCGACGATGCTCCCTCGTGATTGTCGTGCATAAAGACGACGCGGCGCCGCTTTGTCGTGGATCTTTATTTTACTTGTATATATCCGCTATCGCCTCCGCGTCTCATCTCTTCTCATCACTCTACAAAAGGTGACCGCAGCTCCACCGCCCGACCACACACCCTCCAGCTCCGCAGCGCTCGCAGACTCCTTCCACCGATCGGTGTTTGACCTGATCTCTGCGAGCTGATTTTTTTGGATCCCAGTAATCTACTTGAAACTCGACTCTGATTTGAAGGCTCGATCTGTGAGCTGGAACTGCGTGCAAGTTTGACGATGGAAGGAACCATTCCGATGTCCTCCAACACAAGGTACATACATGCCGCCGGTATCACCATGTTTTTCTTGCTGAATAGTCTGAACTTCACCGCCGGTATCACCATGTTTTTCGATTGCCGTTGCCAGGATCGCTGTGGTCACCGGCGGGAGCAAAGGGATCGGGCTAGAGGTGTGCAAGCAACTGGCGGCCAGCGGCATCACGGTCGTTCTGACAGCAAGGGACGAGACGAGGGGAACGGCGGCGGTGGAGCAGATCAAGCAGCTGGGGCACTCAGATGTCATATTTCATCAGCTGGACATCACGGATGCTTCCAGCGTCACTCGGCTGTCTGATTTCCTGAAGAGCCGTTTTGGGAAGCTTGACATCCTGGTATGTTTTTCCTCTTTTGAACAGTCTATCTGTCGCTATCTCCTAGTACCACGGAGGATCCCTTACTTTCGGGGCCGGCCCATCGTTTTTCGGGGCCCTGGTGCAAAATGAGAAAAACGGGCCCCTATTCACAACAACAAACTCTCAAAACAGTATATTTCAAGCTAAAAAAACCACACCCTCACGAACTGAACTAGTATTCTTTTCCTTCTCAATGAGCACTCTCGGTCTGTGAGATCCAATCAAGACCATAATCCATCACTTTTCGTTTTTCCTATGGAAATCTTGACTGCTTGACCTGAAGAATATAAGAGGGGGCTATTTAAAAGTGGATTGAGGTCTGAGGAGCCACGGTAAGGGCAGGAAAATCTAATCCCAAACCGCTATTTCATCCGTTGAGAATTGAAGGGGAGAAGTTTTGGGAAGAATGGAGCTGCGTTTCGGCCTCCATTAATGCCTGCAACTTCTGAAAGGCACAGAGGCGGTGGCGCCGTTTTAGGAATTTTGGGGAGGAGTCGAGTTCTCGAGGAGATGAGTCGTCTCCTCGGGCTATTGGGAGCGGTCGAATCATCGAGAGGTTACAGGAGAAGTCGCGAGCAGAGCAATCGATTGATTGTTTCTTTAAGATAGAATCAATGGATCGGTGATTGTTTCCATACGTGCTGATCTGCCTGGGCACCGTGGGCTGCACATGGGCCTTTACCAAAATTAAACTACTAGTAATAGAACTATTAGCTGGGCTAGGGCCCCTGGCTTGCTGGGCCCAGTGCAGGCGCACCGTTTGCCCGGCCTGTGGGCCGGCCCTGCTTACTTTAGAACCGCGCTACTCAACGTTTTCCTCGCAAATAATATATAGAGTACTACAGTATATTTTTTTGTATTGAGATCTTGGCATGATAGGTGACTGATAACCACTCCGATTCGTAGGTGAATAATGCAGCGACTGACGGGATCGAGCATGTGATTGATCCAGTATATGGTGTCATGCCCGGTGGCGAAACGGTAGATTTCAACATGTAGTACTACTTTTTCATTGGTTGGCTTGTGGCAAGAGGAAAGAAGACTGAACATTTTTTCATTCCTTTGTTGTGTGTTCATGCGACAGTTCGATGGCATGGATGCTCACCAGAGAACGGTATGGATGTGGAGCACCTGCCGAGAGACGCACGAGAAGGCAAAGCAGGGCGTGCAGACCAACTACTACGGCACAAAGCGGGTTACAGAAGCTCTCCTGCCCCTGCTCCAGTCCTCGTCCGATGGAAGGATCGTCAATGTCTCTTCTAACTTCGGATTGCTAAGAGTAAGTACCATAGATCACACTAAAATAGGTTTCACGGCCCCCAACTACAAGAGATCATCATAAATTAATCCGGATTACGATTTTCCATTGCGGCCGCGCAGCTGTTCAGGAGCGAGGACCTGAAGAATGAGCTGAACAACATCAACAACCTGACAGAGGAGAGGCTGGACGAGCTGCTGGACATGTTCCTGAAAGACTTCGAGGCCGGCGCGGTGGATGCGCGAGGGTGGCCGGCCGAGTTCTCGGCGTACAAGGTGGCCAAAGCTGCCATGAATGCCTACTCAAGGATCCTGGCGAAGAGGCACCCCGAGCTACGTATCAACTGCGCACACCCGGGCTACGTGAGGACAGACATCACGAGGAACTCAGGGATCCTCACACCGGAGGAGGGCGCCCGCAACATCACCAGCGTAGTGCTGTTGCCGGAAGATGGGCCGACTGGCGCGTACTTCCACGAGGGACCGCAGGCGTCTTTTGTGTGAAGACATGCAAAAAATACAAATAATTGTTTATCAAGTACTACTATGATGTACTCTTTATGACATCACTATGTTATATATGTGTTCATTTAAGTTTATCCGATTCAATGTATACTATGTATCTTTATTATATACTCCTCCGTTCCATTTTATAGTGCCTATAGTTTTTTAGCACGGAAATTGGCGCAAGAGTAATTTTTACACAAGACCCCTTGGCTGAACGATTTGAGATCATAGTAAAATTAGGGAATCGATAACTTCCTAACTTACCGTAACAAATTCAACAAATCTCTCCGGTTGACTCTCCATATATGTGCAGCCAGGTTTAATTAAGGAAAGAAAAACATTGCTTCCTAAATCTAAGCAATCATTGAGGTCATGCATTAGGAATTTCAATTAATTGTTTCCTATTTTGTATGGATTTTTTTTCATGCATGTCGTGTGGGAGTTGACCGGTGGAGGGGGTAATTGAAAAAAGCCCAGCTACAACATTATATTCTGAAACATATGCCAAAAAATTATAGGCACTATAGAAAGGAACCGAGTTGTTAGTCTAGGCGCACGCTCATGTTCGTCATCTGCAATACATCTTGTCGTACGTCGACGCAGTTGGGGGCTAGCGCGAAACTGATCTGCGTGACTAGGCGGCTATCCATCCAGCTAGGAGTTGGAGTGGCCTGTGAAAAGAAAGCTCTGACTCCGGTTATGGTGTTGTTTATGCGTTGTTACCTTGATAAATGCATAAATTTTGTAGTCATTGTAACCTCGCCCGGGATGTTCCCCGGGAAACCCTACATATGGGACTCCCGGATCAGACAATGGTGACACTATCGGTTTCGATATCTCTCCTGAAGGTATCATTTTTGGAGCAGATGCCTCGTGGAGGCGTCAGGAGGTAGAGCAACGTGGCATCTAACGCATCAACGACAACAAGTATCAGCACATGGTGTAGCGGGGTCTCGATGATGGATGGGCACATGGTGGTGGTATTATCTAGCGTCATGGTAGCATCGATGATAGATCTGGTAAGGTCAATGCGTTGATCCATGTCCTGAATATGGCTTCGCAGGAGATGACAACGGTGACTTCTGAGAGTGCGCACCACTGGATCGGTTGTGCTCCTAGCTTGCCTTTATGCGGCTTGGTGAGGTCTCCTACTTTAGATGATGCGCGTAGGTGTGAGGTTATAGAACATGGCCCCGATCATAGCTAGCCCCTTTATCAGTTTTGTAGGATGGTGGCTTCGGATTGATCTTTCTGTTCATCATATCAGATTTGCTAAATACTATAATAAAAATGGTTGTGTGCGTCATTTCAAAAATAAAGTACAAAGATGTGCTACCTGCCATGTGATGGAGTGTATTTCACACGTTCGTTGGGCAACCCCAAGAGGAAGGTATGATGCGCACAGCAGCAAGTTTTCCCTCAGAAAGAAACCAAGGTTTATCGAACCAGGAGGAGCCAAGAAGCACGTTGAAGGTTGATGGCGGCGGGATGTAGTGCGGCGCAACACCGGAGATTCCGGCGCCAACGTGGAACCTGCACAACACAACCAAAGTACTTTGCCCCAACGAAACAAGTGAGGTTGTCAATCTCACCGGCTTGCTTGTAACAAAGGATTAACCGTATTGTGTGGAAGATGATTGTTTGCGGAGAAAACGAGTAAAACAAGTATTGCAACAGATTTGTATTTCGAGTATTAAAAGAATGGACCGGGGTCCACAGTTCACTAGAGGTGTCTCTCCCATAAGATAAAAGCATGTTGGGTGAACAAATTACGGTCGGGCAATTGACAAATAGAGAGGGCATAACAATGCACATACATGTCATGATAAGTATAGTGAGATTTAATTGGGCATTACGACAAAGTACATAGACCGCCATCCAACTGCATCTATGCCTAAAAAGTCCACCTTCGAGGTTATCATCCGAACCCCTTCCAGTATTAAGTTGCAAAGCAACGGACAATTGCATTAAGTATGGTGCGTAATGTAATCAACAACTACATCCTCGGACATAGCGCCAATGTTTTATCCCTAGTGGCAACGAGACAACACAACCTTAGAACTTTACGTCACTCTGTCCCGGTGTCAATGCGGGCATGAACCCACTATCGAGCATAAATACTCCCTCTTGGAGTTAAAAGCAAAAACTTGGCCGAGCCTCTACTAGTAACGGAGAGCATGCAAGATCATAAACAACACATATGTAATAACTTGATAATTAACATAACATGGTATTCTCTATCCATCGGATCCCGACAAACACAACATAGAGTATTACGGATAGATGATCTTGATCATGTTAGGCAGCTCACAAGATCCGACAATGAAGCACAATGAGGAGAAGACAACCATCTAGCTACTGCTATGGACCCATAGTCCGGGGGTGAACTACTCACTCATCACTCCGGAGGCGACCATGGCGGTGTAGAGTCCTCCGGGAGATGAATCCCCTCTCCGGCGGGGTGCGGAGGAGATCTCCGTAATCCCCCGAGATGGGATCGCGGCGGCGGCGTCTCGGTGAGGTTTTACGTATCGTGGTTTTTCGCATCGGGGTTTCACGACGGAGGCTTTAAGTAGGCGGAAGGGCGAGTCGGGGGCTGACGAGGGCCCACACCACGGGGCGGCGCGGGCCCCCTTGGCCGCGCCGCCATGTGGTTTGGCCACCTCGTGGCCCCACTTCGTATGCTCTTCGGTCTTCGGAAGGTTCGTGGCGAAATAGGCCCCGGGTCTTTGTTTCGTCCAATTCGAGAATATTTCGTTAGTAGGATTTCGAAACCAAAAACGAGCGAGAAAACGAGAACCGGCACTTCGGCATCTTGTTAATAGGTTAGTTCCGGAAAATGCACGAATATGACATAAAGTGTGCATAAAACATGTAGGTATCATCAATAATATGGCATAGAACATAAGAAATTATCGATACGTCGGAGACGTATCAAGCATCCCCAAGCTTAGTTACGCTCGTCCCGACGGGTAAAACGATAACAAAGATAATTTCGAAGTGACATGCCATCATAACCTTGATCATACTATTTGTAAACATATGTAGTGAATGCAGCGATCAAAACAATGGTAATGACATGAGTAAACAAGTGAATCATAAAGCAAAGACTTTTCATGAATAGTACTTCAAGACAAGCATCAATAAGTCTTGCATAAGAGTTAACTCATAAAGCAATAAATCAAAGTAAAGGTATTGAAGCAACACAAAGGAAGATTAAGTTTCAGCGGTTGCTTTCAACTTGTAACATGTATATCTCATGGATAATTGTCAACATAGAGTAATATAACAAGTGCAATATGCAAGTATGTAGGAATCAATGCACAGTTCACACAAGTGTTTGCTTCTTGAGGTGGAGAGAGGTAGGTGAACTGACTCAACATAAAAGTAAAGAGAATGGTCCTTCAAAGAGGAAAGCATCGATTGCTATATTTGTGCTAGAGCTTTTATTTTGAAATCATGAAACAATTTTGTCAACGGTAGTAATAAAGCATATGAGTTATGAAAGTTATATCTTACAAGTTGCAAGTCTCATGCATAGTATACTAATAGTGACCACACCTTGTCCTAATTAGCTTGGACTACCGGATCTTTGCAATGCACATGTTTTAACCAAGTGTCACAATGGGGTACCTCCATGTCTGCTGTACAAAGGTCTAAGGAGAAAGCTCGCATTTTGGATTTCTCGCTTTTGATTATTCTCAACTTAGACATCCATACCGGGACAACATGGACAACAGATAATGGATTCCTCTTTAATGCATAAGCATGTGGCAACAATTATTATTCTCATACGAGATTGAGGATATGTGTCCAAGACTGAAACTTCCACCATGATTCATGGCTTTAGTTAGCGGCCCAATGTTCTTCTCTAACAATATGCATGCTCCAACCATAAAGGTGGTAGATCTCTCTTACTTCGGACAAGACGGACATGCATATCAACTCACATGATATTCAA
>NC_061514.1:84086323-84113794 GCF_022539505.1 Lolium rigidum | reverse complement strand
CCAATAACCATGCCATTTGTGTCCACCATACCTACCTACTACATGGTATTTCTCCGCCATTCCAAAGTACATTACTTGAGTGATACCTTTAAAATTTCTATTCTTTACCTTTGCAATATATAGCTCATGGGACAAATAGCTTAAAAACTATCGTGGTGAAGAATATGTACTTATGTGTTTTATTTCTTAATAAGTTGCTTGTTGAGCGGTAACCATGTTTCTGGGGACGCCATCAACTTTACCTTTGTTGAATATCATGTGAGTTGCTATGCATGTTCGTCTTGTCTGAAGTAAGGGAGATTTTCATGATCAAATGGTTTGAGTATGCATACTGTTAGAGAAGAACATTGGGCCGCTAACTAAAGCCATGATTCATGGTGACAACTAATCCTCAATCTCTTATGAGAATTTTAATTGTTGTTGAATGCTTATGCATTAAAGAGGAGTCCATTATCTGTTGTCTATGTTGTTCCGGTATGGATGTCTAAGTTGAGAATAATCAAAAGCGAGAAATCCAATGCGAGTTTTCTCCTTAGACCTTTGTACAGGCGACATAGAGGTGCCCCTTTGTGACACTTGGTTGAAACATATGCTATGCAATGATAATCCGTGTTAATCCAAGCTAATTAGGACAAGGTGCGAGCACTATTATTATACTATGCATGAGGCTTGTAACTTATAGGATATCTTATAAATAACACATATGCTTTATTACTACCGTTGACAAAATTGTTTCTTGTTTTCAAAATGAAAAGCTCTAGCACAAATATAGTAATCAATGCTTCCCTCTGCGAAGGACCTATCTTCTACTTTATTGTTGAGTCGGCTTGCCTATTCTTTCTATCCTGAAGCAAACACTTGTATCAACCTGTGTGCATTGATTCTTACATGTTTACTTATTGTACTTGTTATATTGCTTTGTGTTGACAATTATCCATGAGATATACATGTTGAAGTTGAAAGCAACTGCTGAAACTTATATCTTCCTTTGTGTTGCTTCAATGCCTTTACTTTGAATTTATTGCTTTATGAGTAACTCTTATGCAAGTCTTATTGATGCTTGTCTTGAAAGTATTATTCCTGAAAAGTCTTTGCTATATGATTCATTAGTTTACTCATTATCTTCATCATTGCTTCGAATCGCTGCATTCATCTCATATGCTTTACAATAGTATGATCAAGATTATGATAGCATGTCACTTCGTAAATTATCTTTGTTATCGTTTACCTACTCGAGGGCGAGTAGGAACTAAGCTTGGGGATGCTTGATACGTCCCAAACGTATCTATAATTTCTTATGTTCCATGCTACTTTTATGATGATACTCACATGTTTTATACACATTATATGTCATTATTATGCATTTTTCGGCACTAACCTATTGACGAGATGCCGAAGAGCCAGTTGTTGTTTTCTGATTGTTTTTGGTTTCGAAATCCTAGTAAGGAAATATTCTCGGAATTGGACGAAATCAACGCCCGTGGTCCTATTTCTGCACGAAGCTTCCGGAAGTCCGAGGGAGAGACGAAGTGGGGCCACGAGGCGCCGCCACAACAGGGCGGCGTGGCCGGCAAGGGGCCGCGCGGCCCTGTTGTGTGGGGCCCCCGTGGCGCCTCCCGACCTGCCCTTCCGCCTACTTAAAGCCTTCGTCGCGAAACCCCCGCATCGAGAGCCACGATACGGAAAACCTTCCGGAGACGCCGCCGCCGCCAATCCCATCTCGGGGATTCGAGAGATCGCTCCGGCACTCCTGCCGGGAGAGGGGAATCATCTCCTGGAGGTCTCTTCATCGCCATGATCGCCTCCGGATCGATGTGTGAGTAGTTCACCCTGGACTATGGGTCCATAGCAGTAGCTAGATGGTTGTCTTCTCCTCATTGTGCTATCATGTTAGATCTTGTGAGCTGCCTATCATGATCAAGATCATCTATTTGTAATCCTACATGTTGTGTTTGTTGGGATCCGATGAATATTGAATACTATGTCAAGTTGATTATCAATCTATCATATATGTTATTTATGTTCTTGCATGCTCTCCGTTGCTAGTAGAGGCTCTGGCCAAGTTGATACTTGTGACTCCAAGAGGGAGTATTTATGCTCGATAGTGGGTTCATGTCTCCATTAAATTTGGGACAGTGACAGAAAGTTCTAAGGTTGTGGATGTGATGTTGCCACTAGGGATAAAACATCGATGCTTTGTCTAAGGATATTTGTGTTGATTACATTACGCACCATACTTAATGCAATTGTCTCGTTGTTTACAACTTAATACTCGGAGGGGTTCGGATGATAACCCGAAGGTGGACTTTTAGGCATAGATGCATGCTCGGATAGCGGTCTATGTACTTTGTCGTAATGCCCTGATTAAATCTCATAGTACTCATCATGATATATGTATGTGCATTGTTATGCCTTCTTTATTTGTCAATTGCCCAAATGTAATTTGTTCACCCAACATCTGCTATCTTATGGGAGAGACACCGCTAGTGAACTGTGGACCCCGGTCATATTCTTTACATCTGAAATACAATCTGCTGCAATTGTTCTTTACTGTTCTTCGCAAACAACCATCATCATCCACATTATACATCTAATCCTTTGTTTACAAGCAACCCGGTGAGATTGACAACCTCATCGTTACGTTGGGGCAAAGTTTTGTGATTGTGTTGTGCAGGTTCCACGTTGGCGCCGGAATCCCTGGTGTTGCGTCGCACTACACTCCTCCGCCATCAACCTTCAACGTGCTTCTTGGCTCCTCCTGGTTCGATAAACCTTGGTTTCTTTCTGAGGGAAAACTTGCTACTGTACGCATCACACCTTCCTCTTGGGGTTCCCAACGGACGTGTCGACTGCACGCATCACCCCCCCTACACATCGGGGCGATGGAGGCATCCCCAATATGTCCTCCTGTCACCACATGCTTGACAAAGTACTTCTCTGCCCTTCTTCCTTCTTTGATTTCGCTCAAAATCGAGCGCGTATTCGAGCTTCAGATAATCATGGTTTGGAGCCATGGTGGGAAGAGCTCGGGGTGGTGCAACCATGGTGGCAAGAGCAGGGGATGAGCGGCCGGGAGTGGGGAGCCTTGCTGGGGAGAGGAGATGAGCTCGAACGGTGGCTACGGTAGGCAGAAGCGCGCGTGGATGGGCACAACAAGCCAGAGAGATAGGTCTGTACTAGTCGGTTTGATTCATGTACTCGATTTTAGAAAGAGGATGGGAAATTCAATTAGGCTTCCAGGTGTGTATGTTCCCACTACCAAAAAATCATATTTCAAAGTATCGAAAATTTTTGATAAAAATTTACATGTACATCTCCATAATATATGTGTGTTCGCTAAGTTTCACAAAAATCCAATTTTTTATGGTCTGTGTAAAAAAGAGAAAACTTATCTTGCAAAAGCATTATTTTTAGCACTGAGTTTTGTTTTTTTTTACACATGTCACATGATAAGTTAATTTTTTATGAAACGATTTTGTAAGCGCGTAGCCCATGAAGATGCACATGCAAAATTTTTGTTTCAATTTTTTAAAATTCAAAATATGTGTAAGATGCATTTCAAAATAGAGGAAGCATATGCTCCCATATTTCAAAACACCACTCCCAGAGAGGATTTGCTATTTTGCTATAATAAGCTCAAATTAGCTACTGCTGGCTATTGGATTGCTTTCCAAATTTCTATTGCTTGCAATGAGGAGGCACTAATTTATTGTTTCGCAATTTTGCTAGCTGAAACACATTGTTAAAATAGTGGTAAGTGTTGGATAAGGGAGAGGATATAGGGCCGCTGCTGGAGAATGACGGGAAAGAATCATTTTACACATAGGGGGAAAATATAAGGGCCCGCTCTTAACACGTAACTCCGAGTGCTTCTTTTCCATGATCCTCGAGTACGCGTTAAGCGCAGCCTTGGCCACCTTGTATGCCGAGAACTCGGCCGGCCATCCTCGCACATCCACTGTGCCGGCCTCGAAGTGTTTGAGGAACATGTACACCAGCTCATCGTGCCAAGATGAAGACCTTCTGGAAGTTGATCTTCTTCATCGTGCCAGAGTGATGAGTTCCGGAAGGCTCCGGCGAATGGAACAGTGCATCTTATGTCTGGAGTTCGCTGGATCGGGTGGTATTCGGTCGCGCGCACCCATGCTTTTATTCCGACCGTTTGGTTCTGAAGGGAGCGGCGCGAAGCTCTTTTTCTGTGTTGGCATCAAGTGACTATGGATCCATGATGAAAGTCGGAAGAAGAGAATTTCATGAAGGCCGGATGGGAGGACTAGCTAAGGAAGGTTCAAGTCTCCGCGCTGTTGAGGGACTTGCTTGGTGTTCCGGGCTTCACAGCAGCGGTATGAAAGTGGGGGCGACAACACATGTGAAGTTCAGAGTCCTACCTTTCATGGTGAAAACCCAAGGTCTGACCTTAACTGGTTGTGTCTGGCAATGACCTTGTTGAAGACATTGTTTTGAGAGCGGGAACTATCTTCAGGGTGAAAACCTAAGATCTTTGATCGGGCGACGACGGTGTTAGAACATTGTTCCCTTCTTGAAGGCGTCATTTTTGGAGAGTCTGTATTTCAGTTGTTGTCTTGGTGGTGGATGCATTGTTGTTGTTAGGCTCGAGATACTAGCAGGACTTTTGTTTCTTAGTTTTCTTTTCTATTTTTGGCTGTGTGCATCCGTAGTACCATTAGGGTGGTGCGTTGTTGCAGGTTGAGTGTAATTGGTATCTTTTGATATTAATATATTCCCTTTATCGAAAAAAATGTCCAGCAGCTCATCCAGCCTCTCCTCGTCAGGCTGTCAGTGTCGTTCAACTCCTGCTTCATCTCCTCGATCATATCTAAATAACTGTAATGAGGAAAGAAAATCTTGTTGTGGATTTGGGTTTTCTTTTTTTCTTCTTTGTGATGAGGAAGTTATTCTAGTGTTTGATCTATAATGCTTAGTTGGAGGAGACATTGACGATTCTTTCGTCTGACAGTTTGGTATGAACACACATACAGGAATTTAATATGGTCAGCATCTACAAAATTCTTTTCACAAGCCAAACACTGAAAACTACATGTTCAAGTTTTACCGTTTCACCAGTGGGTATATGCTCAAACCCAGCAGTCCCGGCATTATTTACCTGTGAATCAGACTTGTTATTATCCCCTTCTCATGCCAAGATCCAATTGAAAATAGTAATATTACTCAGAAGAAAAAAAAGTCTAGTGTTGCAGTTCTAAAGGAAACTATCTGTGGTAGATACTATCTCCATCCCAAAGGTTAAGACTTACACTAATTTTAGAAAGTCAAACTATGTTAAGTTTGATTAAATTTTTATCAAAAACTATTAACTTGCAAAATACAAAATTAATATCATTAAATAGATAATAAAATATATTTTTATGATATCTATAAAATATTATATTTGTTGATAGATTGTCTTTTTTTAACGTAGTTTAACTTTAAAAAAAGCTTTAAGCTTTAGGATTGAGGTAATACTAGATAGCCAGAAATTCGCTTTATATCTTGGACGACGTGGTGGAGCACCTTTCTTCTTGAAGTTCAAAAGCTGTACTAGTTAAAAATTTCAATAAATTCCTTGGCGTTGACAATAGTGTATTCCACCAAAGTGCACAATCCTAACTAAATACCTTGCATTTGCGGTCACATTAAAATGATAAATATGACTGATTTGGGTCGTTCTGACATCATTGTTTACATTTAGGATTTTTCCGATGTTTAAAAACTTTGAACTGCTTTTTATTCTTTTATTTTAAAAATTGCTCCACGTCGGCCGTCCTCCAAACCATAGTCTATAGCGACAGATAGAATGATCAAAGGAGGAAAAGCTTGCCAGAATGTCGAGCTTCCCGAAACGGGTCTTGAGGAAATCTGTCAGCCAAGCAATTAATGCTGGACGCATCCGTGATGTCTAGCTGATGAAAAAATTTACATCTGTGTGACCAAGCTGCTTGATCTGCTCGACAGCCGCGGTTCCCCTCGTCTCGTCCCTTGCTGTCAGAACGACCGTGATGCTGCTGCCGGCGAGTTGCTTGCACACCTCTAGCGTCATCCCTTTATTTCCACCGGTGACCACGGTGCAAGGGCAATGGAGCACTGCATATTAGATACAAAAGTTCGTAGAACCAACCATCATAATAGAGCTGTAAGAGCATTTCAGTCGCGTCCTCAAAACGTCCTTTAAATGTATTTGGGGCACGCCAGATATTTTTTAGTTTCCATCCGCGCGCCCCAAAGGCCCTTCCGTCCAGCGCGGTCTATACGTTGTCCAGCGTTCGGAGCCCGTCCCCGATCCACAGAGGATGCTCCGAAGACGCCAGACAGAGTGAGAAGCAAGGCAGAGAGTGGCGGACCCGACGCGCTATTGACATACGAACAAGTTTGTGGGCTACGTTTGGGGAGCGCGGCTGGGGCAGTATTCCCCAAACACGGCACGAAGAAAACACAATGGTTCCTTCCATTGTCAGGCTTCCAATTCTTTACAGATCAAACCCTTCAGCTAGTAGTCTCAAGTTTGAAATGAAAGACTCGAGTGCTTTACAGCTTTTGTACGAAGAGAGGTACGGTGTGGAGCGAGAGGGGCTACAAGTACTAGGAGAATGATCAGTGCGGGACAGTCGTTGTATATGCACAACAACCACGAGGCTGCATGAGGCCCAGAACCAGCAGAATATTCACGGCGGTATACGTCGCACACTAGCGCCCTGGTTGCATGTAGGCACTATCTCAAAGCCTCCTACTAGACACGTCAGTCAAAAATACCTTTCGTCATAGGAAATGTCAAATTCCAACAACCTTCTCGATCCCAAAAGCTAGCAGGCATGCGTACCATCCATCCCAAGAAATATCAGAGCTCAGAGGTTATTGTTTTTAGAAGCTAGTGAGTAATTCTCGGTTGACTAAGTATCTGGCCTTTTGTCTTTTTCTCTGCAAAATATTTCCACAAACCAAACACCTAAAATTCTATGTATGAACGTTCAGTCTCTAATCTTGAGATGTTACCGTCTCTTCTCCTTAAACCGAACTTCTTTCCAAAGTTCAAACTCTCTCGCGTTTTAGAATATAGAACTGACTTGAACAGATCACGACCATTCTTAAACTTCGTTGTAATATCAATAGGTGTTAATTGGGTATACCTCGTGTCTAGACTTTTCCTTAAATCCATTTTTGTGTGAATGAGTAATTACTACCTTCATCAATCCTATGATTTCTTCCACCACGATGAACTTGCCGTCTTCTTTTTCGAAGGTCCACTAATCCAAATATCTTCTTCTGCTTATAGGTTCTATTAATCATCATGGTAAAGTTTTCTCTATTTTTTCATAGGTTCTCGACCTTAAGGAACTTTTGCATATATTTGCTTTCCATTTTTTAATAATGATACTTAGTAAGTATTTCATAGCATGTGGTTTATTTTCCAAGAATATATTAGACTCATTTAGTCCATCAAATCATGGATTCTTCTTCATCTCTTTAGGTCTACTTTGGTACTTATTTGATTCCATGATGAAAATACTCCATTATTTTCATATTAGTAAAAATTTTATATGTTAAACTGTTCTAAATTTTTTGGCCTTCAGCTTTATTGAGTTTTGGTTGTTCTCCGGATATTTCCTTCATCCAATTTCTTCACCTTTGACTTATTTAAGTTCTCTTACTTTCGAGTAATTGTTATTACTCCCCTACTTAAGTTAAAGTCTAACTTTTGCTTCCTCGAGGTATAAACCTCCACTTTCGGTCTAACATTCTTCTGACAATACTATTTTCTTAGAAATGGGGTTTCCTAGCATGTGCATCAATCGATGCACACATCCGTTTTATTAAGAAATCCATCCACAAAGTATTTATGACAATACTATATAGGTACTTCCAAACAACCCAATGAAAATAAGGTCTAACTTCTTCCTCCCAATATTGAAGCAGGATTTTTTTAATTCAGTATCTATTCTTCTTCTTGGAGTTTTCTAATGATCTTTAAACTCCTTGTATTCTAGCCATTGCACTACATGGTTAGAATATTCGTCTTAGTATATTCTACTCTTCCTCTTAGTCTGGCTTATGGCTTATATTTTTCTGAGGTCCCACGATTTTTTTTTGCGGTGTACCCACGCAATTATGAATATTCAATGTAAATCCTCGTCTAAAACAAACAGTGTAGCTACCACAAAACCAGTTAAGGCAGTGGCGTCGTAAGCTGCGGTCGAGCCGCGGCGAGGGTAGGCATCTCTCAGACGAACGACGCCTCCTCACCCTTGTCGAAGTACAAGCCGGTCGACGCACCCTCCGGCAGCAGCGCCACATTCACCACGTTACGCGCGCCCTCCTCGGGCGTCAGGATACCCGAGCCCATGGTTATGTCGGTCCTGACGTATCCTGGATGCACGCAGTTGACACGGAGCTCCGGGTGCCTCTTTGCCAAGATCCTCGAGTACGCGTTCATGGCGGCTTTGGCCATCTTATACGCTGCGAGAACGGTGGGCCACCCCTGCGCCTCCGACGTCCCGGCCTCAAAATCCTTGAGGAACTTGTCCAGCAGCTCGTCTATTCTCTTCTCCGTCAGGTTGTCGATGTTGTTCAGCTCGTGCCTCACCTCCTCGTTCTTGATAAACTGCACGTACACATGGATCAAAAGAGAAACTCTTACAAAGGTAGGATATGGGGGAAATTTTGGTGCATCACTATATAGCATGACTGGTGATCGAAACTTGCCGTTAGCAGTCCAGCATCAGAGGAGACATTCACTAATCTCCCGTCGGAGGAAGATTGCAGGAGAGGCAGTAGGGCTTCGATTACATGCTTCGTGCCGTAGTAGTCTGTCTTCACACCTTCCTTTGCGCCGTCGACGGTCTCGTTGATGTTTGTGAACATCCATTCGAGTCTCTGGTGGAAATCTAGGCCACTAAACTGTTGTATGTAAGGTCAGATAAACATGTTCAGTTTCGTGTGTCCGAAAAAATACAGGAGGAGGAATGAAAAAAAAAAAACACGTCATCTCACCTTTTCCTCATTGGTATCGAGTTCTTGGAGGTACTCAACCCCACCAATTGCGGCGTTATTGACCTGCAAATTAACAGAGAATATACATCAATCACTTCACCGGCCGGTTGCACAAAGCCTTTGCATCTAGCAGATGTAGAGGGAAACGAAAATCTTGCCAGAATATCTAGCTTCCCGAAACGGGTTTTCAAGAAATCGGCCAATCCAGCAATGCTCGAAGCGTTTGTGATGTCCAGCTGATGGAAGACGACACCACTGATCCCCAGCCCCTTGAGCTTCTCCGCGGCCGCCGTGCCCCTCGTCTCGTCCCGGGCCGTCAAAACCACCGTGACGCCGCCGCTGGCTAGTTGCCTGCACACCTCGAAACCGATCCCTTTGTTCCCGCCGGTGACGACGGCAATCCTAGCAAACGCAACAGATCAGAGCAGTACATATACTGAATAATGATAAAACTATACTACAGGCCAAATTTAGCGAGGATACACGGCGGCGTCAGTATGCATAGTCCTACCTCGTGTTTGGGGGGCCGGAGTTGGCTCCTTCCATGGGCTGGGTGAAAAACCACGAGCTCGAACAAGACGATGGCAGATGTGGCTTTGCTCAGAACCAGATACGTTTATGTAACTGCTCCGGTGATACCTCGGTTCGCCTTTGTCTCCTTGTGGTGGTGGTTGTCCGGCAGAGGATAATAATGGACATCATGCCACAAACGCCATACATACACTTCGTTTTACCCCCGACGAATGGTGGACCTATGTGAGATGGCGATTTCGCGGAGGCGCCGTGGCACAATCGTGCACTTGAAAATTACTACGAGTGAGCCCCACATTTTTGGTGATTCATATCATTCATGTTGATATCACGTCAGTCCAGATTTTTTTAGAGAAAAGGGGTGGAACCCCCAGGTTCCATTAAAATGCAACCAAGTTCACAAGTTTTAACCAGATTTTGTGAGCTCGTCCATTCAGCACATAAGCCTTACAAAACTTAGAAAGCACCAAAAACCAGGAAAACATGGTGGAAGCTACTGGGCCACATTACAGGCGAACACTTTCGGTAAGCTTCTCACATGCGATGGCCTGGCGCCAGAGATTCACTCTTTCAGCTGGATGGATACCTGCATGATCTTTGCCCGCAAGTCCCATCAGCAGCGAAGTCATATCCATGCTATCCGGAGCAATTCCCCACGCCGATGGTCCAGCAACCTTAGGTTTGCATCCAGGAGACATGAGTGCTTGTCTAGGCAGAGGGGGCGCCAACTCGTGATAAGAGATGCAGTTCTTCGCAACATTTCCTTCACACCTAGCCATCTTAGACCCTGGAAACACATCTCATTACGAACTGACCAAATAGTCCAGAGAACAGCCGAGGAGAAAATATTAATAACAGAGTTTTTATCCTCACTCAACCACCATCTAGCAATAGATTCAAAATCATCTCCAAGCGGCTTATCCAAAATAGATGAGACGGTATCCCAGATTTCTTTTGCAACTACACATTCAAAAAATAGATGCTTAGCAGTTTCATGTTCATTGCAAAACAAACAGGAAACGTCATCTACATGTCTTCTTTTATTAAGATTGTATCGAGTTAACAACTTATCATTAGCAAGAAGCCACAAAAAATATGGATACGGGGAGGAATATGTAGCTTCCACACTGCAGGGGTATGAATAGGGATAACCCCACGATTATTAACTATCCCATAGAAAGATCTAACCGAGTAAGTACCAGAAGAGTGAAACAACCAAATTGGACTATCCTCATCAGCATTGAGACGGATAGTGCTAATTAAAGAGACCAACTCAAGCCAACGATTGTAAAGAGCAGGGGAAACTGTTCCTCTAAAAGAACATTTAAGATCAGTACCATCCCAGGCATCGGCAACAGTAATTTGTTGTTCATTAACAATAGAATATAAATCCTAGAAAAGGATAACTAAAGAACAGCTGCCAATCCAAGTGACAACCCAGAACAAAATTTTACGACCATTTCCCACCTGCCACTTATAGCCAATTTTTGCTGCAGATGCGGCCCACATGACCCCTTTCCAAAAGGGGGAACACTGAAGAGGATTAGCTCTAAGTAGATTAGGGGATAAATCATATTTATAGTCAACTATCATATGCCAGATTTTATTATTATCCATGTGGTATCTTCTAATCCAAGAAGCCAACAAACAGAGATTAAAATCCTTTTTTTGGGAAACAAGATCCCAATTAACCAAATGATATTTATGTGAATCACCAACATTGTCCCAAAAGAAATGGGACATTTGAGAATTAATAGCTTTAATAGCCCATTTAGGAAATTTAAGAAAAGAAAGCAAATACATTGGGATACTAGCAATGCAGGCCTGTAACAGAATAAGCCTCCCCTTATAAGAGAGCAACTTACCTCTCCAGCCAGCAATACGTTTAATAATTTTATCCAAAATGGGTTGTAAATCTTCTTTTCTTAATTTGGAAAAGTGAAGAGGGACCCCAAGGTAAATAAATGGGAAATCAGATAACTTGCAACCAAAGATCCACTAGTAGGAAAAGCCTCATCAGTGGCGCACCAAAAATGGATTCTGTGGCGCATGGGAGGTGCGCCATAGAAACGTCGCCACAAAAATAAGGTTTCTGTGGCGCACCTGCCCATGCGCCACAGAATTAAGGTTTCGTGGCGCACATGTTCTTAGGTGCGCCACGTAAAAGCGTGCGCCACGGAATTGGTTTTCGGTGCGCCACATAATTTTCTTGTATTATACACGATTTTGTGCTGCTCGCTATACACATGCGGTTAATAGACAGCAATATACGGATATACTAGGTTATATACAAGCAACATTCAGATATAATATAAATATCATGTACATTGCACAGATATAACATAGACATCATCATCACATTACTTAGAGCCCGATCGAGATACATATATAGTGGCAAGTGTCAAATGTTTTGCATACAACTCTTAATTCATACAAAATTCACAATTTCGAGATACAAAGTAGTCTTCATCCGGTTCCTCCTTTGCTCCCTCATCTCTACCCACCGGGCTCGCTTGCATCGGGGTCCTTCATCCAGTTCCTACTATGATGAAAATGGAAGAAAGTGAGACCAACAAGTTCGATGCACAAGAGAAATGGAATAAATGCCTCATACATTGTTGGCCAACACAAATATTAACATTCAGGGACGGTGTAAGTGAGACCAAGTCCGATGCACAAGAGATTGATATTTGTGCTATCTTACCGAGCTCACTTACGCCGCCCCGAGTGTACGGTGACCAAACATTTTAATCATCGGCATTTTGAAAATATCAAAGCAAATGGAATGACAAAATGGAATAAGTGCCTCATACATTGTTGGTCAACACAAATACTATGGTCGAAACCATAGTTGCAGTATACACTGCAAGTATACTTTGCGAAGGGCCCCTTTCGCCGGCCGCCGTTCCGTGAACGGGTGCTTGACGACACAACGACGCCGATCCGCCTCTCCGGCGCGGAACCACGGTAGTCCCTCGCCGTCCAGCTGAACGAGTCCTTGATGCAAAGACCGTGCCGGCCTGCCCAGCGATTATGCCGGGCCGTGTTGCCGCGCTCGAGCCGTGTGTCCGCGCCACGCATCTGTTCGCCTTCTTGCCGGTGAACCAATAGACGATCGTTGGAATAAGGAAACCGATGACGGCCGATCGCAAGATTAAATTGCGATTGGCCGTCATCGGCTTCCTTATTCCAACGATTAGTCTATTCGTTCACCGGGCAAAAAGGCGAAGAGTGCGGGCGCCCGAGACACGGCTCCGAAGCACGGCAACAGGGGTCGGCATGATGCTAGGGAGGCCGACACCGTCTTTGCATTAAGGACTCGTTCACGTACCTGGACGGCGAGAGAAGAAAAGTGGTGATGCACTGGAGAGGCAGGTCGGCGTTGTTGTCTCGTCAAAGACTCGTTCACGGAACGGCGGCCGGAAAAGGGGGCCCGTCTACAAAGTATATTGCGGCGTATAGGTGACCAAACATTCTAATCATCGGCACTAAAATGGAAGAAAGAGCCAAGTGGTATCTCAACTAGATATCATATGCCTCATACTTTGTTGGTCGAAAGAAATATTAACATTCCGGGATGGGGTCAGTGAGGCCAGGTAGAATGCACAAGAGATTGATATTTGTGTCATCGCACCAGGCTCACTGGCCCCACCCCAGAGTTTACAAGTGACCAAACAATTTAATCATCGGCACTAAAATGGAAGAAAGGCCAATGCAATTAAGAAGTAGCTAGTATGAACTAAATGGAATGCCTCATACTTTGTTCGGTCAAAACAAATATTAACATTCGGGGATGGAGTAAGCGAGGCCGGGTAGGATGCACAAGATATTGATATTTGTGCCATCACACCGAGGCTCACTTGCTCCACCCCCGAGTGTACGAGTGATCGACCAACCATCTAATCATCAGCAAGTACAAAAACACCAACAAACCAAGCAACCATGGTGACATAAGTCAAGATGCTCAAACACACATAGCATGCATGGAGCGAGATGCTCCAAAGGGTTATTCATCACTTGGTATATAGACCAAGTGATGCTGGCAAAAGAGAGGCCAATCAAGAACCAAGTAAATCCAGTAAGTGATAGATATGCCTAAACAAGCAACAACACATAGCATATCCCAGCTAACCGGATGAGACAAGTCTTGGTAGCCAACCGAATCACCTAGCACCACCTAGCCTTTTAAAACCATCGAAACAGTCCTTTTTCTTCAAAGGATACCACGAGTGGCATTCATTTACATGATCCCCTACTGTGGATATCTCTATTTTCATCAAAGCCAACAAGAAAAGGATACCACAGTGGCATTCATTTACATGATTCCCTAATGTGAATATCTCTATTTTAGTATACCATCATAAGCATTCCATTTAAATCACACATTTTAGTATATGTTCTTATCCAACAGTTTTTGCCTCAGCCTTTGCATCATTGGCTGAGCCAAGACATCAAGCATCTGGCCAGGGAGCATTCCTTCTTTTTAGGGAACTATATGAACTATATGCATATGATCCAGTAAGCATCCCCACTAATCAGAGCATTATAAGCATAGTAGCATACCATAAGCTCACAAGAATACATCAAGTAAATCTTCACAAGGATACCACAGTAGCATAGTAGCATACCATAAGCTCACAAGAATCCATCATTTTCTTCACAAGGATACCACAAGTAGCATACCATAGTAGCATTTCATGCATTTAAATGAACCAAGATAGCATCAAAACCAACCAAATGTCCAACTAGCAAGCAATACCAAGTGAGCAATCCAGGCTCCAAATGGAACCTTTGGAGCAGATATATATAGAGACAATATAGCATGTCACTCGCTAGTAGTCGGTGTTCATATAGCATGTCCATTTAGTACCAACCATAGCACCAATTTAGTACCAAGCATAGCACCAATTAATCAAGCAATATAGCAAGCATCAGTAACAAGCATAGCACCAATTAATCAAGCAATATAGCAGCATCAAGTAACAAGCATAGCACCAATTAATCAACTATAGCTCCATCAGAACAAGCATAGCACCAATTAATCAAGCAATAGCAGCATGACCTGCACATGACACTTCACTAAAGCCAAAGCTTCAGTAAAGCACTTAATCAAGGCTTTCATGCAGTGCTTGACAGGCAACAACTGCAAGCAATGGGATCATAATTCAATCCATGTAATTAGCCAAGCTATACAGAATAAGAAAAGGGGAGCACAGCAGCATTTCATCGAGCACAACAGCAGCACAAAATCACAGCAGCATTTCATCGAGCACTTTGTGCTCGCGCGGGAGAGGAAGAGGGAGGGGAGGGGAGGGAGCTCACCGACGACGACGACAGTTGTGGAGGAGCTCACCGACGACGACGGCAGGGGTGGAGGTCGCGGCGGCTCCTCCACCTTGACGCTGCGCCGGCCCCTCCTCCTCCACGCCGCAGCGGCTTGTGCTGCTGGTGGCGGGGATGGGTGGAGCGTGGCGGCATGCGGCCCTCGCGGAGGAAGGTGGAGGCGGCGGCGGCGGCGACGGCAGCGCTCGCCATGGAAGGCGGCGGCGCGGGGAGAGGGGAGAGGGGGAGAGAGTGGTATACGGGCGAGGTAGGGGTACGGCCATGATATAGGACACGTTATTTCTTTGGCGCACCGAGGCTAGTGCGCCACAGAACACGTCATTTCTGTGGCGCACCTAGGCCAGTGCGCCACAGAATACGTTATTTTTGTGGCGCAAACCAATGATTGGGCGTGACAGGGTGTGGGCCCCACAAAGTTTTTGTGGCGCAGTGTTCCATGGTGCGCCACAAAATTAAGCTATTTTTGTGGCGCACCTTGTCAGGTGCGCCACAAAATAAATTTCTGTGGCGCATTTTTAATGGTGCGCCACAGAACTAAGCTTCGCCTATAAGGATTTTCCTACTAGTGATCTGTGCAAACAGATTGGCTTCTTCGTCATCCACATTTATAGTCAATAAGTCACTTTTATGATAGTTAATACGCATGCCTGACATTTTGCTCAAAACATGTTAATAGCCATTTCAAATTCCTTGCCATATCTAAATCTTTTTCAAGAAAAAGGATGGTGTCATCGGCATATTGGAGACTGATGACACCACCTGGGATAGCTCCAGATAAAAGACCAGCAATTAACCCTTGAGAAGCCGCTTTGGAAAGAATTTTTGTAAAAATATCAGTAGCTAGATTGAAAAGGATGGGGAGAGGGGATCACCCTGTTTAAGCCCTTTCCCAGCCACAAAATATGAGCTATTGATGTCATTTATTCTCACACAAAAAGATCATTTTTTTCAAAACGGATCTGACAAGCTTTCTGAACTTTTCACTAAATCTTCTAGATTTTAACATGCTATCAAAAAAACTCCAATCAATTCTATCATAGGCTTTTTTGTAGTCTAATTTCAAAACTAGACCCCAATGTTTCTTGGAATGCACATCATAGATGACATCATGAGCAGCCACAACGCTTTCTAGGAATGCACATCATAGATGGCCTCATGAGCAGTCCAGATTTTTAAACGGAAAATAGTACTACGTACATCAAATCCATTTCTATCAAATGAGTGATCCTAGTTTTTAAAGCCAAATGATGAAGTTTGACCAAACTAATTTAAGAAATATATTAGCATCTATAATATCAAATCAGCATTAGTAGAATCTTCATGAAATATATTTTCATATTATATGTACTTGACGTTGTTTTTTCTCGATATGGGAGCATAGCTCCGGCCTCTGCATCAATAGATGCACACAGCCATGTTCTTTATTTAAAAAAGATGTTCAAAGTGTATACTTATTACAATCATGCAGTATCTAAGGTCGCGACAAGGACCAGTCAAACAAAGATGAAAAGTATACAAAGACTATCCATTTTCAATTCGTCTAATATGTCGTCATCCAGTAGCCTGGAAATAACAATCCCGTGTGACCCTCAATAGATGGTTGCATCCAGTAACCATAGTATCTTGCTGCTCCTTCCGAAGAAGGTATGCCCATAGCTGTATCCAATGCGTCGCACGAAGAATAACCTGCAAAAAATTGGTTCCCTTCTGTTTATTAAACACAATATCATTTCTACTAGTTCATATCGACCAACAAATTGCAGAAACACCAATACGAATATGTTCTTTATCTTTCTTATTCACTCCATTCAACCAATTACCGAACATATTAGTAATATTGGGTGGAGGAGGAATGTTATAGGAAAAGAAAACCATCCTCCAAATTAGTTTTGCAAACGGACAGAAGATAAACAAGCGGCAACGGAGGCAGCCTGGGGGAGGCGGGCGGATGCAATGCCGGTGGAGGCCGACGCGTTGGCGGCGCGCCTGGAGGCGCGAATGAAGGAGGAGGAGGAGGAGGAGGAGGAGGAGGAGGAGGAGGAGGCCGAGGCGGAGGAGGAGGAGGCGGAGTAGGAGGACGACGACGATGACGAGTTCGAATGGTCCGACGATGACGGGCCGCACCCGGACGAAACGGCCGATCAGCAACGCGCGCTCGTCGAGTCCTTTGAGTCGGAGAAGAAGCTCCAGGACGCCGCCCGTGCCCGCGAAGAGGCGTAGATTCGCCGCGCCGTCGAGCTCTCCCTCCAGGCGGCGCAACAGGGGAGGGCCGACGACGACGCGCTGCTGGAGCAGCGGCGTCTGGCCACCGCCCTACGCATGGACATGCGGCGCGCGCAGCAGGAGCTGCGGCGGAGGGGAGGCGACGACGGGCAGGACCGTCGAACGCACCGCCGGACGGTTAGTAGGCTAGGGTTAGATGAAATCTAGCCGTTTTCATTCAAACTTTGTAATATATAACCAAATTTGAATGAAAACATTTATTTTCGTGCACTAATATTCATTTGAGGAGGGCGTTTGGGGGACGCGACTAGGGAGCGACGTCCCCAAACGCGGCACGGACAAAACACGTCCCCCAAACGCTCAATCAGGTGTTGTTTGGAGAACGATTTAGGGGACACGACTGGGGATGCTCTTAGTTTTGCGTCTCAACGATAGGGAGATGAAAAGTATTGCACGTTCCATACAAGCTCTAAGGTAAAAATAATAACTTTATTTGATGGGTTACATATAGTTGGTACACAAGTGTTTTCTTTGTTAGTCGCATGCTTTTTCTAGCCTCATCTATATAGTAACATGGGGATCACCCATGACATATCTCCACATCGGCTATCACGAAGCCACGCACCACCATGACACCATGATACGTCTCAAACGTATCTATAATTTCTTATGTTCCATGCTACTTTTATGATGATACTCACATGTTTTATACACACTTTATATCATTATTATGCATTTTCCGGCACTAACCTATTGACGAGATGCCGAAGAGCCGGTTGTCTGTCTTCTGTTTTTGGTTTCAGAAATCCTACAAAGGAAATATTCTCGGAATTGGACGAAATCAACGCCCGTGGTCTTATTTTTCCACGAAGCTTCCAGAAGACCGAAGGGGATACGAAGTGGGGCCACGAGGGCCCGTACCCATAGGGCGGCGCGGCCTGCATGGGGCCCGCGCCGGCCTATGGTGTGGGGCCCCCGCGCCGCCTCCAACCCTGCCCTTCCGCCTACTTATAGCCTTCGTCGCGAAAACCCCTGTACCGAGAGCCACGATACGGAAAACCTTCCAGAGACGCCGCCGCCACCAATCCCATATCGGGGGATTCAGAGATCGCCTCCCGCACCCTCGCCGGAGAGGGGAATCATCTCCTGGAGGACTCTTCATCACCATGATCGCCTCCGGATTGATGTGTGAGTAGTTCACCCCCGGACTATGGGTCCATAGCAAGTAGCTAGATGGTTGTCTTCTCCTCTTGTGCTATCATGTTAGATCTTGTGAGCTGCCTATCATGATCAAGATCATCTATTTGTAATGCTATATGTTGTGTTTGTTGGGATCCGATGAATATGGAATACTATGTCAAGTTGATTATCAATCTATCATATATGTGTTGTTTATGTTCTTGCATGCTCTCCGTTGCTAGTAGAGGCTCGGCCAAGTTGATACTTGTAACTCTAAGAGGGAGTATTTATGCTCGATAGTGGGTTCATGCCTCCATTGAATCTGGGACAAAGGATGTAAAGTTTTAAGGTTGTGGATGTGTCGTTGCCACTAGGGATAAAACATCAATGCTTTGTCTAAGGATATTTGTGTTGATTACATTACGCACCATACTTAATGCAATTGTCTGTTGTTTGCAACTTAATACCGGAAGGGGTTCGGATGATAACCCGAAGGTGGACTTTTTAGGCATAGATGCATGCTCGGATAGCGGTCTATGTACTTTGTCGTAATGCCCCGATTAAATCTCATAGTAGTCATCGTGATATGTATGTGCATTGTTATGCCTTCTCTATTTGTCAATTGCCCAACTCGTAATTTGTTCACCCAACATGCTATTTATCTTATGGGAGAGACACCACTAGTGAACTCGTGGACCCCGGTCCATTCTTTTACATCTGAAATACAATCTACCGCAAACTCGTTCTTTATCGTTCTTCGCAAACAAACATCATCTTCCACACTATACATTTAATCCTTTGTTTACAACAAGCCGGTGAGATTGACAACCTCACCGTTACGTTGGGGCAAAGTATTTTGATTGTGTTGTGCAGGTTCCACGTTGGCGCCGGAATCCCCGGTGTTGCGCCGCACTACACTCCGCCACCAACAACCTTCACGTGTTCCTTGACTCCTACTGGTTCGATAACCTTGGTTTCTTACTGAGGGAAAACTTGTTGTTGTACGCATCACACCTTCCTCTTGGGGTTCCCAACGGACCTGTATTTTACACGTCATCAAGTATTTTTTATGGCGCCGTTGCCGGGGAGATCAAGACACGCTGCAAGGGAAGTCTCCCACATCCAATCCTTTTACTTTGTTTTTGTCTTGCTTTACTTTATTGGGATTTCTATTTTCGTGCCCTCCGGTCCTTAGTTGTACTCAGTTTTCCCCAGCTCCTTAGTTTTTCCTCAGTTTTCCCCAAGCCCTTGTTTGAAACCCGCAGAAGCGGCCTCGGACGGCAGGATTCCCGTTTAGTTGACCGTTCTGTCACGTGTGGGGCCGCGTCTTGTGGGGCCGAGTCGTGTGGGCCCGCGTCGCGTGGGGCTGGTAGAAAGGGCCCGCGTGGGACAGACGAGAAGCGTTTGGTTGCACGTGAGCAGGAGCTGGGTTCGTCTCTCTCGGCCCCAAATTGGCATCCCTATTAAGTGCACCTTTTTCCCCTCTTTCTCTCTCGTCCTTTTCACCAAATTAGTATAAAATCTAGAGAAGCTTGCATTTCTGACTTTCTTCAATTATTTGTGCCTTTTGGCCCTCGTTGTTTGCCCAATATGGCAGCAAATCTAGTACTCCCTCCGGTTCATATGTATGTAGTTAAATCTAGAAGCAAATCTCCAGGATAATGTACGATAAATTCACAGTCATAGTAAATCAAGAAAACTAAGTACGGCCAACAAAATATAGTAGACTAGGGATAGATAATCCCTAGATAATATGGATAGATAATAGGCTGCATACACAAGCAGCCAACATAGTAACAGGTTCTTCACAAGCACCATCATACTAACATAACAACAAGGGATCCCTAGCTAACAACAAAGGGATCCCAACAACAAACTAGGAGGCAGCAGCAGCAGCAAAGACACGTCCAGGACTCCGCCTACCCCATCCGGCTCTCCCTCCACTTGTTGCTCTTGCTCCCCTTGGGAGCCTTGGGCTTGAGCGGAGGCATGCGCCCGGCGGAGATCTCCACCCGCCGGAAGCCGCGGAGGTGCATGCCGAGCGCCCGTGCTTGGCGCGGAAGGAGTGGACGTTCACCGTCGTGCCGACCTTGGGGAAGGTGTTGTTGATGTTCTCGCATGCGTGACGAGGCAGCTGAAGTCCGTGGCGCCGAGTCTCCCGGTGCGTAGGGGCACCCGTACACCTCCTTGGCGAAGTAGGAGATGTACCGGCCGACCTGCAGCCCTCCGCAAGCACTCGGCGAGTCTTGACGTCCTCCTCGCTCTTCGTCGCCGCCGACGTCGCTGCCGTACATCCGATCCATATCAAACAGTAAACTAGTGAATGAGTTGCAACGATGACTAACGTACATGATAACAAAGTTAAGAAAAACGAGTCAGCCTCAGCTAGAGTGGACATGATTATATATCTACAGTGGAAGGGGTAAGCGAACTAAAGCTCATGCACAACGGATTTGTACTACGCAATGGTTCGCCGAACCCTCCCCGTAAAAATTTGTGCCCAACCATTCATCATAGGCAAAGAAACAGATTCTAGATCTGAACTAGATCTCGAACTTGAACACATTCGAGATTATTTGCAAAATTAAACGGTTGATATCTTTTGATTAGTGCATAAAATAACCGATTGAGATCCCATGATTACTTGCATAAATTAACTGATTGAGATCCAATATTATTTGCATAAATTAACCGAACAGACCGAACCCCAAATCAAGAAGTGATCAAAACAAAATGGAATAAAATCGGCGCAAATATTAGCCCAATACCGATCCATCTACAGCATCCATCTACACCAGCAAAAATAGGGTTCAAAAAGGAATGGGGAACAAAAAAGGAAGCAAACCGTAGTTACCTCGTTCCATGGGTCCTCCAGGGAGGTGTCGTAGGGGTTCGGGGGCGGGACGTACGGCACGGGGTCGTAGGGGTCCCATCCCGCCGGATCCGACCGCCACCGGCGGCAGCAGCCTCCGATGCACCGGCGGCGGCGGCGGCGGCGGCGGTCGTCCGTCGAGGGGACGGGGCCGAAGATGGAGGCGTCGCGCTTCGAGCCAACCTCGACGATGGGATTGGCATTCTCCTTGTCCATCTCTCCGGCGGAGGAAGAGGAAGAGGAAGAGGGAGAGGGAGAGGGTTTTTGCTTTGGAGAAGATGATGGGACGTGGGAGAGAGTTGGCGATGCGTGAGCGAGTGAGAGTGACAGAGACAGTGGGAGGAGGCGTCTATAAAGGCGAGGGGTGGTTAATGCGACCCGCGTCCTACGCGTGCACAGGTGCACGTCTGCACGTCTTGGACTTCGCAACGCGACACGCGTCCACGATTGCACGTCTCGACTTCTCCACCGCGACCCGCGTCTACGCGTCAACAATTGCACGTGTCCTCGAGTCTAACCCCTGGAAATTTAGATATACTCAGTGTATACCCTCGAGTCTTATACTAGCATTTTTTGTGTGCTCAATTTTCCCCTCGAGTGCTAATATCGGCTAGTGCAATATACTCAGCTTTTACCCTCAAGTGGCTGGTCAACGGAGAGTCAACAAATGGGATTAACTAGTTAAATGAGTCATTTAATGTGCAAAAAATCCTAAAAAGAGTGGCACTTACTCATGGAGTCTTTACCACAAATTGACACTTCTCAAATCATAGATAAATCATAGATAAATCAAGTTTTACCACAAATTGCCACTTCTCAAATCACCTAGTAGCTATGAAGGTGCATGGTTTTCCACAATAAGCCCTTCCCAAAACAGCTTCCCCCAAATCATACTTTGTCTAAATGAGGCCACAATTCTCACACCGATGTATATTGGTATTGCAAATAGTTTGAGGTAGGCCAAGATGGGTTTCATTGTACAAAACACGCATTTTCCATTTTTTAAATCTCATATTTGAATCCCTTAGTCTATTTACTACTCGAGTGCCCTTGGTTTCTTGATAGTACTCGCTTTTGCCCTCTCTCTTCACAAATTCTCGCAGACGTGCATCATCGCTCCGATTGGTCTAGCCCATGTCACGCGGATCGTGCCCACCGACCGTTGATCGTATGATATAGGGAACGGCAGGGATAACCCCTCTCTCTCTCTCGTTGGCGGTTAATTAGCTTGCTCGAAGGGCGGTTTTCTCGTATTATTTTTCACGCGCTAAAAATTATAAACTGTTTTAGGCGTTATTTTTCACGCAAAAAATGATAAACCATCACCGATTTGTTGTTACCATTACTTTTCACGCAAAAAAAATGATAAACCATCACCGATTTGTTGTTGCCATTACTTTTCACGCAAAAAATTGATAAACCATCAACAATTTGTTGTAGCCATTACTTTTCACGCAAAAAAAATGATAAACCATCACCGATTTGTTGTTGCCATTACTTTTCACGCAAAAAATGATAAACCATCAACAATTTGTTGTAGCCATTACTTTTACGCAAAAAATGATAAACCATCAACAATTTGTTGTTGCCATTACTTTTACGCAAAAAATGATAAACCATCAACAATTTGTTGTTGCCATTACTTTTCACGCAAAAAATATGATAAACCATCACCGATTTGTTGTTGCCATTACTTTTCACGCAAAAAATGATAAACCATCAACAATTTGTTGTAGCCATTACTTTTCACGCAAAAAATGATAAACCATCAACAATTTGTTGTAGCCATTACTTTTCACGCAAAAAAATGATAAACCATCAACAATTTGTTGTAGCCATTACTTTTCACGCGAAAAAACCTAATTTGTTACAAAAGCTGGTTTCAGTGGAGACCTAACCAAGTTTGGCATACATGATGGCATACCTATAACAACAAGGAATATCTAAAAGGGAAAGTTTCAGAAAATTTAGGGTGAAAATGATGCCATACATGATGCTGTTTTTCGAGGTTTTGACCTGAAAATCAATTGGGTATTGTAAAGGGAAATAAAAAGTTCGAAAAATGTAAAAACGAAACAATCTATCTATCTATGTATAGAAGATCAGCTGTATGAAATTTGAGGTTATTTAGAGAAGGTAGAAAAAATCACCTTGTTAGAAAAGCTGGTTTCAACGAGACGAAACGGCATGCGCTTAAGCAAAGTGATTTTTTCGAACATCTCCAAATGACCCCAAATTTTCCATACATGATGCCATACGTGTAACAACAAGGAACCCTATCTAAAAAGTGTCAAAAAAGTTTGCCCAACCGTATAGCTCTATCAAAAAGAACCTCACCATGGCGCTAGTATAATTTTGGGATAGTTACAAACTTTCGTTACCTAACCTTCAACATGAAACTTGTTTCAAATTCATTTTGGCCTACAAGAAACAAATCCCAACTTGATTCGAGCACCACAGCCTCCAAACGATGCCGATGCCGATATCGGCATGGTCGAAACGGCTATGCTCGCCGCCATCTGCTAGGTCAACGTCGGGATGCACCCTCAATCCCGTCCCCTCATTCGATCACCGACACACCAGAGATACCGCCGAGGCCAATGCCGAACGTACATGCTCGATGCCAATGCCGATCATGCATGCACGCCGCTGTGGGCACGGCCACGCCGACCCGCTATGCTGGACGCCACAGCCCGCCGCGAGATCTTTCCCTTCGCCACCACACTCTCCTAGCACCCACCTATACACGCCAGAAAGGAGAGACACTAGTTTTCTCTACATTGCTCGCGTTCGTGTCCGACACGGTCAGTCAAAGTTTTGAGGTGGTCGTCGATGTCGTCGACCATTTCTTCTCTTCTTTGCATGGTTAAACGCGTCTAGTTCATATCTATCTAATGCGTCCGGTCTCGCCTCATGCAGTTCTTTGTGGACGTCGATCTCATCTCGGCACCCCGCATGCCACCTCCTCCGTGCCATCGCTGTAGAGCTCCGTTTAAAAATCTAATCCTACCCGTGTATTGCCCCTTGTATCAGCGTCATGGCCGTACTTGTCATTTGATATACCGAAGCCCCACTCGTTCGCGTTTTGGTCGGGATACAGCGATGCTTACGGTCAAACAAAGATGGATGGTCCGACGTGTCTTTGCGGGCTCTACGTGGCCCCACTAGTCAGAAGATAACGGTCAACCGTCGGGCAACCGGCCGTTACATCACGTCTGATGGTTTCAGACAAACGCTTGGGTAAAACTGAGGAAAAACTAAGGAGCTGGGGAAAACTGAGCACAACTAAGGACCCGAGGGCACGAAAATAGAAATCCCTACTTTATTTTATTTACTGCTTTGTTTGTTCTCTATATCAAAAATACAAAAAAATTAGTTACTAGCTTTACTTTATTTACTGTCTTGTTTGCATTCTCTATATTAAAAACACAAAAAAATTAGTTACTTGCATTTACTTTATTTAGTTTGCTTTATTTACTACTGCTAAAAATGAGTAATCCTGAAGTTGAAGTCCGTTCGTTTAAGCAACAAGGGGGAGAAAGTTTTAAAGATGCTTGGTATAGAATTAGTGATGTTCATCATAGGTGCACTAAGAAACACTCCACTATTATCCTACTTACGAACTTTTATGTTGGTATCTCTAGCTGGAATAGGTATGTTCTTGATACTCTTGCGGGAGGTAATTTTCTAGGCACTCCTCGCTTTAGAAGCCGATTGCATTATTGAGAGTCTAGTTGGAATACCACCTGTTAATGAAGCTAAAATTGAAATCTCTCTTGAAGATGTCATGAAAAAGTTGGAGGCCATAGAGAAAATTCTTCCAAGTGTTGAGACTAAATTGGGAATATTACTTAATAACACTGATAAACTTGATAAAACTCTAAGTGGAATCAATGAGAGAATTGCCGTTTTAGAAACTTGTGCTACTCATGATAATCGAACCCATAGGATTAGTGAACTTGAAGAAGCTATGGGAACCTTGGGTTCAACTTTTTCTTCTCTTAAGTTTAAGGAGAAAGCTTATGTGGGTAAGGAGCAAGAGTTCATGTATGTCTCTAAAGTGCCTAAGCAAAAAAAACTATTATAGGCCTAAAATTGACAAAGCCCTTAGCACCACTATGGATGATGGAGCACCTAAAACACCTATTGTGACAAATTGTGAAAATTATGATGTTGATGCTTCATCTCTTGATAATACTTGATTCACACTTCCTGCGTCTAGCTGAAAGGCGTTAAAAAAAAGCGCTTATGGGAGACAACCCATTATTTTACTTCTGCACTTTTGTTTTATATTTGAGTCTTGGAAGTTGTTACTACTGTAGCAACCTCTCCTTATCTTTATTTTATTGCATTGTTGTGCCAAGTAAAGTCTTTGATAGTAAGGTTAATACTAGATTTGGATTACTGCGCAGAAACAGATTTCTTGCTGTCACGAAATTGAGCAACCCCTTCTGTAGGTAATTTAGAAAAATCTGCCAATTTACGTGCGTGATCCTCAGATATGGACGCAACTTTCATTCAATTTGAGCATTTTCATCTGAGCAAGTTAAGTGCCCCGAAAAATTCGTCTTTACGGACTCGTTCCGTTTTGACAGATTCAGCCTTTTATTTCGCATTGCCTGTTTTGCTATGTTTGATGGATTTCTTTGTTCCATTAACTTTCAGTAGCTTTGTGCAATGTCCAGAAGTGTTAAGAATGATTATGTCACCTCTGAATATGTGAATTTATGATTATGCACTAACCCTCTAATGAGTTTGTTTTGAGTTTGGTGTGGAGGAAGTTTTCAAGGGTCAAGAGAGGAGGATGATACAATATGATCAAGAAGAGTGAAAATTCTAAGCTTGGGGATGCCCCCGTGGTTCATCCCTGCATATTTCAAGAAGACTCAAGCATCTAAGCTTGGGGATGCCCAAGGCATCCCTTCTTCATCGACAACTTATCAGGTCACCTCTAGTGAAACTATATTTTTATTCCGTCACATCTTATGTGCTTTACTTGGAGCGTATGTATGTTTTTGTTTTTGTTTTTGTTTGAATAAAATCGGATCCTAGCATTCTTTGTTTGGGAGAGAGACACGCTCCGCTGTTGCATATGAACACATGTGTTCTTAGCTTTACTTTTAATGTTCATGGCGAAGGTTGAAACTGCTTCGTTCATTGTTATATGGTTGGAAACAGAAAATGCTTCATGTGGTAATTGGTATAATATCTTGAATAATTTGATACTTGGCAATTGTTGTGCTCATATAGATCATGTTTAATTGCATCATGTACTTTGCACCTATTAATGAAGAACTACATAGAGCTTGTTAAAATTTGGTTTGCATGATTGGTCTCTCTAGAGTCTAGATATTTTCTGGTGAGGTGTTTGAACAACAAGGAGACAATGTAGAGTCTTATAATGCTTGCAATATGTTCTTATGTAAGTTTTGCTGTACCGGTTTATACTTGAGTTTGCTTCAAAGAACCTTGCTAGCCTAGCCTTGTATTGAGAGGGAATTCTTCTCGTGCATCCAAATCCTTGAGCCAAAAACTATGCCATTTGTGTCCACCATACCTACCTACTACATGGTATTTCTCTGTCCAAAGTACATTACTTGAGTGCTACTGATACGTCCAAAACGTATCTACTTTCCCGAACACTTTTGCTATTGTTTTGCCTCTAATTTGTGTATTTTGGATGCAATTAACACGGACTAACGCTGTTTTCAGCGGAACTGTTCTGGTGTCTCGTTTTTGTGCAGAAATCCAACTTTCAGGAAAATCCTCGGAATTTATGCGGAAGGTCCTATTTTCCCAGAATATTGGCGGAGCCAGAAGGGCGAGCCAGGTGGGGGCCCGAGGGCCCCACACACTAGGCCGGCGCGGCCCAGGAGGGGCCCGCGCGGCCCTAGTGTGTGGCGGCCTCGGCTGGCCCCCGACGCCCTCCTTCGGACTACTTATTGCCTTCGACCTAAAAACGCACGGGGAGAAGTCGAAACTCGCCAGAAGCCATCCAGTACACCGCCACCGTCGCGAAACTCCGTCTCGGGACCAGAAACTCCTTCTGGCACTCCGCCGGGACGGGGAATTGGAGGAGATCATCGCCATCATCATCACCGACGCCTCTCCATCAACCAGCCATGTTTCCCCCATCCATGTGTGAGTAATTCCCCCGCTTGTAGGCTGAAGGGGATGGTAGGGATTGGATGAGATTGGTCATGTAATAGCATAAGATTGTTAGGGCATAGTGCCTAGTGTCCATAATTGGTACTTTTATGATATTATTGCAACTTGTTATGCTTAATGCTTGTCACTAGGGCCCGAGTGCCATGATCTCG
>NC_061514.1:83993908-84086223 GCF_022539505.1 Lolium rigidum | reverse complement strand
GTGAAACTATATTTTTATTCCGTCACATCTTATGTGCTTTACTTGGAGCGTCTGGCTTGTTTTTGTTTTTGTTTTTGTTTGAATAAAATCGGATCTCAGCATTCTTTGTTTGGGAGAGAGACACGCTCCACTGTGTTCGTATGAACACATATGTTCTTAGCTATACTTTTAATGTTCATGGCGAAGGTTGAAACCGCTTCGTTCATTGTTATATGGTTGGAAACGTAAAATGCCGCATGTGGTAATTGGTATAATGTCTTGAATAATTTGATACTTGGCAATTGTTGTGCTCATATAGATCATGTTTAAGCTCTTGCATCATGTACTTTGCACCTATTAATGAAGAACTACATAGAGCTTGTTAAAATTTGGTTTGCATGATTAGTCTCTCTAGAGTCTAGATATTTTCTCGGTTAAGGTGTTTGAACAACAAGGGAGACGATGTAAAGTCTTATAATGCTTGCAATATGTTCATATGTAAGTTTTGCTCGTACCGTTTTATACTTGAGTTTGCTTCAAACAACCTTGCTAGCCTAAGCCTTGTATTGAGAGGAATTCTTCTCGTGCATCCAAATCCTTGAGCCAAAAACTATGCCATTTGTGTCCACCATACCTACCTACTACATGGTATTTCTCTCGCCATTCCAAAGTAAATTACTTGAGTGCTACACTTTAAAATTCTATTCTTTGTCTTTGCAATATATAGCTCATGGGAAAATAGCCTTAAAAACTATTGTGGTATTGAATATGTTACTTATGTATCTTATTTCTTATAAGTTGCTTGTTGAGCGATAACCATGTTTCTGGGGACGCCATCAACTATTACACCTTTGTTGAATATCATGTGAGTTGCTATGCATGTTCGTCTTGTGTGAAGTAAGGGTGATTTATCATGATCAAATGGTTTGAGTATGCATATTGTTAGAGAAGAACATTGGGCCGCTAACTAAAGCCATGAATCATGGTGGAAGTTTCAGTTTGGACATCAATCCTCAATCTCTTATGAGAATATTCTCTGTTGTTGAAATGCTTATGCATTAAAGAGGAGTCCATTATCTGTTGTCTATATTGTCCCGGTATGGATGTCCTAAGTTGAGATCTATCAAAAACGAGAAATCAAATGCGGTCTATCTCCTTGGACCTTTGTACAGGCGACATAGAGGTACCCCTTTGTGACAATTGGTTGAAACATATGTTATGCAATGATAATCCATGTAAATCCAAGCTAATTAGGACAAGGTGCGGGCACTATTGGTAATCTATGCATGAGGCTAGCAACTTATAAGATATCTTATGCATAACACATATGAATTATTACTACCGTTGACAAAATTGTTTCTAGGTTTTCAAAATGAAAAGCTCTAGCACAAAAATAGTAATCCATGCTTCCCTCTGCGAAGGGCCTATCTTTTACTTTATGTTGAGTCAGTTTACCTACTTCTTTATATCTTAGAAGCAAACACTTGTATCAACTGTGTGCATTGATTCCTACATACTTGCTTATTTGCATTCATCATATTACTTTGTGTTGACAATTATCCATGAGATATACATGTTGAAGTTGAAAGCAACTGCTGAAACTTATATCTTCCTTTGTGTTGCTTCAAAGTTTTCTACTAAGAATTTATTGCTTTACGAGTTAACTCTTATGCAAGTCTTATTGATGCTTGTCTTGAAAGTACTATTCATGAAAAGTCTTTGCTATATGATCCAGTTGTTTAATCATTGTCTTTACCATTGCTTCGAATCACTGCATTCATCTCATATGCTTTACAATAGTATTGATCAAGATTATGATAGCATGTCACTTCGAAATTATCCTTGTTATCGTTTACCTACTCGAGGGCGAGTAGGAACTAAGCTGGGGATGCTTGATACGTCTTAAACGTATCTATAATTTCTTATGTTCCATGCTACTTTTATGATGATACTCACATGTTTTATACACACTTTATGTCATTATTATGCATTTTCCAGGCACTAACCTATGGACGAGATGCCGAAGAGCCAGTTGCTGTTTTCTGCTGTTTTTGGTTTCAGAAATCCTACAAAGGAAATATTCTTGGAATTGGACGAAATCAACGCCCAGGGTCTTATTTTTCCACGAAGCTTCCAGAAGACCGAAGGGATATGAAGTGGGGCCACGAGGGCCCGTACCCATAGGGCGGCGCGGCCTGCATGGGGCCCGCGCCGGCCTATGGTGTGGGCCCCCCGCGCCGCCTCCAACCCTGCCCTTACGCCTACTTATAGCCTTCATCGAGAAAACCCCTGTACCGAGAGCCACGATACGGAAAACCTTCCAGAGACGCCGCCGCCACCAATCCCATCTCGGGGGGATTCAGGAGATCGCCTCCGGCACCCTGCCGGAGAGGGGAATCATCTCCCGGAGGACTCTTCATCACCATGATCGCCTCCGGATTGATGTGTGAGTAGTTCACCCCTGGACTATGGGTCCATAGCAGTAGCTAGATGGTTGTCTTCTCCTCTTGTGCTATCATGTTAGATCTTGTGAGCTGCCTATCATGATCAAGATCATCTATTTGTAATGCTATATGTTGTGTTTGTTGGGATCCGATGAATATGGAATACTATGTCAAGTTGATTATCAATCTATCATATATGTGTTGTTTATGTTCTTGCATGCTCTCCGTTGCTAGTAGAGGCTCTGGCCAAGTTGATACTTGTAACTCCAAGAGGGAGTATTTATGCTCGATAGTGGGTTCATGCCTCCATTGAATCTGGGACAGTGACATAAAGTTCTAAGGTTGTGGATGTGATGTTGCCACTAGGGATAAAACATCAATGCTTTGTCTAAGGATATTTGTGTTGATTACATTACGCACCATACTTAATGCAATTGTCTGTTGTTTGCAACTTAATACTGGAAGGGGTTCAGATGATAACATGAAGGTGGACTTTTTAGGCATAGATGCATGCTGGATAGCGGTCTATGTACTTTGTCGTAATGCCCTGATTAAATCTCATAGTAGTCATCGTGATATGTATGTGCATTGTTATGCCTTCTCTATTTGTCAATTGCCCAACTGTAATTTGTTCACCCAACATGCTATTTATCTTATGGGAGAGACACCACTAGTGAACTGTGGACCCCGGTCCATTCTTTTACATCTGAAATACAATCTACTGCAAACTTTGTTCTTTACTGTTCTTCGCAAACAAACATCATCTTCCACACTATACATTTAATCCTTTGTTTACAGCAAGCCGGTGAGATTGACAACCTCACTGTTACGTTGGGGCAAAGTACTTTGATTGTGTTGTGCAGGTTCCACGTTGGCGCCGGAATCCCTGGTGTTGCGCTGCACTACACTCCGCCACCAACAACCTTCACGTGTTCCTTGACTCCTACTGATTCGATAACCTTGGTTTCTTACTGAGGGAAAACTTGTTGTTGTACGCATCACACCTTCCTTTTGGGGTTTCCAACGGACGTGTGTCTTACACGCCATCACACCACCGTTCACGCCGGTCACAAGTATCACCATGTCGTCGATCACGAAGCCGAACACCACCATGACACCACCGTTCACGCCTGTCACAAGCATCACCATGTCGCCGACCACGGAGCTGAATACCACCATGATACCGCTGGTCACAAGCATCACCACGTCGCCGACCACGAAGACGAACATCACCTTTATATCGCCGTTCACGCCATCACAAACAACACCATGTCACCGGCCATGAAGCTGAATACCACCATGACACTGCTGGTCACGCCGGTCACAAGCATGACCACGTCGCCGACCACAATGACGAACATCACCATGTCGCCACCAAGGACGAGGATGGCCACCACCATGGATTATCATCTCTCACTTCTCACCTATTATCACCACGTTGTCGTCCATGAAGATGGCAAGTAATTAATTGAGCAAGAGTACTCCAAAATAAACCTCACACATGCGCACAAATTATAGTATACTAGGGATTTATTTATCGATCTGTCTATGTCCACTGAAACAAAAATCTTACAACACGAGAGTTATGTGAAATGGTGAAGTGAACCTACTACTCAAAGAAAATTTCTAATGGTTTAGGGTGTGCGACGAATTTGACAGAATTAGCTCAAAACTTCATACACGAAATTTATGATTTACGACTGACGAAACTCGAAACCAATTGTCGGAATTGATTCGTATCATCGACAAGCATATTTTTCATATACAGCTTATTTTGATTCGAAATATGGTAATGCGATTAGAAAAGAGAGGGTGGAGTAGTTTAAGGGAAAGTGAGCTTAAGTTGGTCCACTTGCAAAGTTGCATGGCTAGAGGCCACGAGAGAACAGAACACGCTAGACCCGCTCGAAACGGGCCAGGCAAAACGTTGTTTTAAAAACCGTGCGATGCAACCACGCGGAGGAGCCCAGCAAATCAAACGGCCCAAATACCATGCTCCAAATGAACCGTGTGATGCAACAACACGGAGGATCCCAGGAAACCAAAAGGCCCAAAAATTGTGCCCCCGATGTGAGCCAAGGGGAGCCCGGGATACCAAACACGCCCCTCGTTTTACCCCCGACAACTGGTGTACCTATGTGAGATGGCAATTTCATGGGGGCGCCGTGGCAGAATTGTGTACTTCAAAATTCCTCTAGCCCCGCTATATTAATATAGAAATCACACGATACAACCACGAGTCTCAAACGAAAGAAAACGTTGGGGCAGAAGCACACACACGCCCAAAATAAGAAAAGAAAACGAAAATGAAGACAGAGGCGGATTGACTAAATGAAGGTGACCCACAACCACCGCATCCTCTGGAGAAGTACCACCACGCTACAAACACCGGATCTTCGCATACCAAGCAGCACAAAGCGACCACGCTGCTGCCCACACCAGATGGTCCTAGGGTTTCCCCCAGCACACACAGAGGGAAATTGACGAAAGGTAGCCACGACGCCCTCCAAGAAGGAATGCATGGTGCCACCCGCAGGCGGCACCGCGTCTGTGTCGGACGAGATGACAAGGATTCCTCCCGAGAAACCCTTTCAACAACCCTCGGGCGATCCTTCACACCGGAGCCCTGCAAGGACTCGGCCTCGCCACCACCAAACTTTCCACCCACGAACATGTGTCACTACGGTCACAAAGCCACCATCGTCGTCTCAGCGCGGTAGACGTCACGAGGACTGCGATATAGAGACGAAAAGTAGCTCGAAAATAGGGTCAACGATACCACGGCCGTGCGGGAGGGAACTACCTCCACCACCAAGGTGGTAATCGACCGGACGCAGCCGCCGTCACACAAGTCCATGTTAGGTCCGGCTGAGCCTAGCAGGCTCGTAAAGCCTCTGTGGAGGCAAACCAGTCCTAAGAGGGCCCGGCCAGGCGCAAATCAGGCCCGTGAAGACTGTCGACACGCTGCAACAGCCTGAACGCTGGTGCCACAAACCCGGCCAAACGCCACCTCATCTCTACCTGCAGAGTAGAAGGCAAGGCAGACCTGCCGCCCCTGACCCATGACCCAGATCAAGCACAAAGGGACCCAGATCGGGGCCGAGCGGGCTTAGCCGGTGTCGTCCTGCGCCGCCCCGCAGCCCCCAACCGCGTCGTCGCGTCGCCACCGAGCATTTGCCGCCCTGGATGCACCGCCGCTAGCACAAGAGCCCATGCGCCTCACGCCTCGCACGCGGGTAGAGACATGTCCGCCGCTGCCGGCACCACACGGGCTTTGCCCGGCAGCCTACGCCGATGGCAGTGGTGGGGAAAGAGGAGGAGTGTGCGGCTTGTGCGCTAGGGTTGGGAGGAATCGCCCGCCGCCCGCGGGCACGAAGCGGGACGAACCGTTTTTCTTTTTAAGGTGTTCCGTGTACTTGAAAATTGCTACGAGTCCTCACATTTGTGGTGATTCATACCATTCATATTGATATCATGTCCGTTAAGATTTTTACACGGCAAATTGTACTACTACGTCAAGTCCATTTCTATCAAAAAGAGTGCATCGTAGTTTTTTAAGCCAATGACAAAGTTTGACCAAATAATTTTTAAAAAAAATTACTAGAATCTTCACTAAATATACTTTCATATTATATGTTTTGACGATGTAGATGATATTATATTTTACTACATACATCTTCAATCTTTAAATCGTTTGACTTTTGATAAAACAAATATACACTACATTTTGGCAAAGTTGGAGTATATAACCTTGATAACTATGTTCATACATGTATGCTTCTATAAATTGTAGATATTGCACAACGAAAAAACATGACCAATTGTATCACACCATCTTTAAATATGGTCAATATGTTGATAATCGAATTTTGATAGATCAGGCTTAAAAATAAAATTTCACAAAATAAGATCTTTTGTTTCCCCTTCACCTTTGGAAGCGCCAGTAGCATACGACGACCGAGCCAGCCGAGCCCCTCTGAATTAGTTGACGGCTTCGATGACTCGGCGGTGAATATTAAGGAAAGGAGAGCGAGGGGAATTATGTAGCATGTGGGTGTCCATGGAGGTCGTTTTGGAGCTGAGGTGGATGAGAACTGCTGGCCGTGAAGATGAGGAAGGAGTTGGAGGGTCAACCGGAGCTGGAGGGAGCCACCCGGTGAGGCTGTCTTACCGATGATCAAGCGTGGTTGGGGTTTCTAGATGTGGCAATTAGGATGTTTTGCGCCACATATTCGGTGGAGGAATAGGTGGTCGTGTCGAGGCGAGGCTCGGCAACACGAGAAGTGTCCGGAGTTGGCTGGAATCTAACATACACAGAGGGGCTCGAAAGAGGGGAACAGAGGAAGATGTTGAAATATTGGGCCCATTTTTAGTGGCCCAAATTAGATTTCAGTTTTTCCTATAAATCTCAAAGCCCACATAGTGGCAGCCATGTGAGTTTGAGCCCAAGTTGGTGGTAGCTCACTAGGGAGTGGCAAGAGGTGGGAAGTTTAGTCCCACATGGAAAGTTGGGAGGAAGTTAGACCACCTTATAAGGTGGGTTGTTCCACCACTAGTAAGTGAGTGAGAATAGGAGTGCTACACGCGTGCGCTCCTCCTCCTCCTCGCTCGCTCGTCTCGACTCGACACGACACGACGCGCGCGCCGCGCTCGTGTTGAGTGGATTGAGCCTCGAGCCGAGACTTTCCTTACTTTTTGCACCTCAGGAAAACGAACAGAGTCCTAGACGGACGCGGTTCGGGTCGCTCCCGGATCGTGGGCTATCTGTAACCGACTCGAAACGTTCGTGCGACATGGGCGTGGCCCACGTTGCCTAGGGTTTCCCGAGCCTATATATTCTCTTGCCCGGCTATCGCAGAAATATCATCTAATACACGAGTTAGGGTTTCCACCTCTCTCTGCTTGCGCCGCCATCGTAGCCTACTCCATCCCGCGCGCCGACGTGCATCGGCGAACGGGAGAGCAGGTCTCCGGAACCGCTCGTCCTTGCGATCCTGTACGGGAGAGGGCGAATTAGGTTTTTGGGAAGCGCTCGCGCGACTCGCTCAAGCTCTTCATCACGGGTCGCCTTCCGTCCAAGTCGGGCGGTGCTGCCTACCGTCGTCTTCAACGCCGTCTACTTCGACCCATCGTCCCTGTCGTCAACAACGTTACTGCTGCGACATCGTCTGCTACACCTCCACCGCCACCTCCACCAGATCGGTACGTGCGACATATCTCGATCTGTTTAGCGATGGATGTTGTACCGTTTGCTCGCCTACTGTTCATGTTGATCACTGCATCTAGTATGTTCGAGTTTCACATGTTAGTAGTTACTTTCGTCATGCTTTATATTCTGGAATTAATCATGGAAATTGTGCCTAATTATCGAACAATCCAAAAACCTAATTGTAGGCAATTTCCTGAGTTAACAATGGCTGGTTTTGTTCGATGCACCGAGGCCGGATAAGTTCACCGGTGTGCACTTTAAGAGGTGGCAAGTTAAGGCCATGCTCGGCTTACTCATATGAAAATATTCGACGTTATCGATGGTTTACCTGAAGGAACTATATCTGACCAAGATCAGAACAAGTTTAAGGAAAACAATACTCTCTTCGTCGGATGCGTTCTGAGTATTCTTGCTGATCGTCTGTGTGATGTGTACATGCACATAACAGATGGTAAAGAGCTCTGGGATGCACTCGAATGCTAAATTCGGTGCAACCGATGCGATGACGTGAACTCGTACATCATGGAGAGCTTCCATGACATCAGGATGGTAAACAACCGTTCTTTAGTCGAACAAGCTCATGAGATACGATGCATTGCGAAAGAGCTTGAACTCCTTAAGTGTGCCTTACCCGACAAGTTTGTGGCTGGATGCATCATCGCTAAGTTGCCCCCTTCATGGAGGAACTTTGCCACAACTCTCAAACACAAGAGACAGGAGATATCAGTTGAAAATCTGATAGCGTCTCTTGATGTTGAGGAGAAAGCTCGGGCTAAGGATAATACTGAGAAAGGAGAGGGTCAGTCTAGCGCCAACATGGTGCAGAAGAAACCCTACAGCAAGAACAAAGGGAATAACAAGCCCTCCTTCAATAAGCCTATGAAGACTACAACCTTCAAGAAGAAGAAGATGATAAACAAAGCAGATCTGAGCTGCTTTACCTGTGGAGAGGCTGGCCACTTTTCTAAGGACTGTCCAGAGAGGGCAGACCGCAAGAAAAAGGCGAGGCAAGTCAACACGGTGACCGCTAGCAATGCCGATGGGTACGGTAATCTCTTTACTCGTTCTTTCGGTATTTCAATCTCCATGTTGGTGGATTGATACAGGTGCTAATGTTCATGTGTGTGCTGACATATCCATGTTCACTTCTTACCAGGTCGCCCGGGATTCTTCCGTCTTGATGGGGAATGGGTCACATGCTTCGTTCGTGGTGTTGGCACGGTAGATCCGAAGTTCACTTCGGGGAAGATCGTGCAGCCGAGGAACGTGCAAGCATGTCCCTACTATGAACAAGAATCTCGTTAGCGGCTCCCTTCTATGCGAGAGATGGGTTTAAGGTTGTTTTAGAGTCGAATAAAATAGTTGTTTCCAAGTTTGGACAATTTATTGGTAAAGGCTATGAGTGCGGAGGCTTGTTCCGCTTTTCGCTTTACGATTTCAGCAATAAGTCCGTGAACCATATTTGTGGCAATGTTAGTGATGATACCGAGTGTTTGGCATTCTCGTTTATGTCACATTAATTTTGGTTTAATGTCTCGGCTATCCAGTTTAAGTTTAATTCCGAATTTCACCATTGCCAAAGGTTCTAAGTGCCATAGTTGTGTGCAATCAAAGCAACCTCGGAAGCCTCACAAGGCGGCCGAGGAGAGAAACTTGGCACCTCTAGAACTCATACATTCGATCTATGCGAGATGAATGGTGTGTTGACAAAAGGTGGAAAGAGATATTTCATGACATTGATTGATGATGCGACTAGATTTTGCTATGTTTATTTGTTGCGAACTAAAGATGAAGCTTTAGACTACTTTAAAATTTATAAGGCCGAAGTTGAAAATCAACTAGAGAGAAAGATCAAGCGTCTTAGGTCGGATCGTGGTGGCAAGTATTTTCCTAAAATCTTTGATGAATTCTGTGAGGAACATGGTATTATTCATGAGAGGACGCCTCCCTATTCTCCCCAATCAAACGGGGTTGCCGAGAGGAAAAACCGCACGCTGACTGACTTGGTGAATTCCATGTTAGCCACTGCTGGTTTATCAAAGGCATGGTGGGGGAGGCTTTGTTGACTTCATGTCATGTCCTGAATAGAGTTCCTAACAAGAATAAAGATAAAACCCCTTACGAGGAGTGGTCTGGGAGAAAACCATCACTTTCGTATTTGCGCACATGGGGATGTTTGGCGAAAGTCAATATTCCAATTACTAAGAAGCGCAAACTCGGACCAAAGACAATGGATTGTATCTTTCTAGGTTATGCTCCGCGGAGTGTAGGCTATAGATTTTTAGTAGTTCAATCGAAGTACCTGATATGCATGTTGATACTATTATGGAATCTCGTGATGCAACATTCTTTGAGAATATGTTTCCTATGAAAGATATGCATAGCATTGCTAGAATTTCTACCGAGATAGTTCCTGAATCTAGTACATCTAATGAGTATTTTGAACAATCACATGAGATTGTTATTGAGAAGGATGACAATGAAGCTCCTAAACGGAGCAAGAGACGGAGGATTGAAAAATCCTTTGGTGATGATTTCATTGTGTACCTTGTGGATGATACTCCCACGTCCATTGCAGAGGCATATGCATCTCCAGATGCAGATGACTGGAAAGAAGTTGTCCATAATGAGATGGACTCGATTCTTTCTAATGGAACTTGGGAGTTGTCAGAACGACCCCACGGATGCAAGCCTGTAGGCTGCAAATGGGTGTTCAAGAAGAAGCTAAGACCTGATGGTACTATTGAAAAGTACAAGGCGCGGCTTGTAGCGAAAGGCTACACACAGAGAGAAGGCGAAGATTACTTCGACACCTATTCACCTGTCGCTAGACTTACCACCATTCGAGTACTACTATCCATGGCTGCCTCCTATGGTCTTATCGTTCATCAAATGGACGTAAAGACAGCTTTCCTTAATGGAGAGTTGGAAGAGGAAATCTATATGGATCAGCTCTGATGGGTTTGTAGTAAAAGGTGCAGAGAGAAAGGTGTGCAAGTTGCTGAAATCTTTATATGGCCTGAAACAAGCACCTAAGCAATGGCATGAGAAGTTTGACAGAACTTTGACTTCGTAGGCTTTGTTGTCAATGAGGTCGACAAGTGTGTTTACTATCGCCATGGTGGGGGCGAAGGTGTTATACTATGTTTGTATGTGGATGATATTCTGATCTTTGGTACAAACATGAAAGTAATACACGAGGTCAAGTCTTTCTTGTCAAAGAGCTTTGATATGAAAGATCCGGGAGAAGCCGATGTGATTCTGAACATCAAGCTGATTAAGAACGAGAGTGGGATTACTCTAACGCAATCCCATTATGTTGAGAAGATCTTGAGCCGGTTCGGCTATATTGATAGCAAGCCTTCTTCAACACCTTATGATCCCGAGTGTGACACTACGCAAGAACCGGAGGATTGCCATAGATCAATTGAGATATTCTCGGATCGTTGGCTCACTCATGTACTTAGCGAGCGCGACTAGACCCGACATCTCTTTTGTCTGTTAGCAAGTTGAGTAGGTTCATGTCAAACCCGGGTACCGATCATTGGCATGCACTTGATAGGGTCATGCGCTACCTATGTGGTACAATGAGTTATGGGATTCACTATTCGGGGCACCCAGCTGTGCTTGAAGGATATAGTGATTCGAATTGGATCTCGGATGTAGCTGATCCGTACGCCACAAGTGGGTATGTATTTACCTTTGGAGGTGGCGCAGTGTCATGGAGATCTTGCAAGCAAACCATATTGACGAGGTCAACTATGGAAGCAGAACTTATTGCTTTAGACACAACCACCTGTTGAATCGGAATGGTTGCGTGAGCTCTTGATGGACTTGCTCGTGGTTGAAAAACCTGTTCCGGCAATCCTTTTGAATTGTGACAATCAAACTCGTAATTGTCAAAGTGAACAATTCTAAGGATAACGCGAAGTCATCAAGACACGTCAAGAGACGTTTGAAGTCCGTCGGGAAATTGCGAAACTCCGGAGTAATAACTCGTTACATATATTCAAACAGACAAAAACCTGGCAGATCCCTTTACAAAGGGACTATCACGTAATGTGATAGAAAGTGCATCGAGGGAGATGGGTTTGAGACCCGTTGATGTTACACCATAGTGGTAACCCAACCTTTGTGATCGGAGATCCCGTGAATTAGGACTCGGGAAGAACAAACTAGTGGTTTAATTGAGGAGAGTATTCTGTAACCTCTCTATGTGAAGATGCACAACTCTCAATTGCTGTAAGGCAGGTTGGCAACAAGCCTTAATGTGTTTATGTTGGCTATTTTAGCAAAGGTGCTGTCCTACAGAGCATTCTTGAAATAACACACCTATATGAGTCCGATTGTTAAACGTCGCAATCTATGAGATTTGGGTGATCTCTAGTAAACTCATGAAGAGACCACGAAGTATGACGCATATGCTTCACCCGCGGGGTAGGCTACCGGCAGCCATGTACTCGGTCATGACTTTGAGTGAAACCCTGTTCACGCAAAACTTGCAATTCAAGGCTTAGTCCATTGTTCAAGTGTGAATGGATGTAGCTTAAGGTTCTAGGCGGAAGTTCAACTTAACAGTCTCCGCTGAAACACTGGTATATAAACAAGCAGCGAGTATTGGTAAATCTCTAAATGGGGATTTGAGATCTGGTGGGGGATTGTTGAAATATTGGGCCCATTTTTAGTGGCCCAAATTAGATTTCAGTTTTTCCTATAAATCTCAAAGCCCACATAGTGGCAGCCATGTGAGTTTGAGCCCAAGTTGGTGGCAGCTCACTAGGGAGTGGCAAGAGGTGGGAAGTTTAGTCCCACATGGAAAGTTGGGAGGAAGTTAGACCACCTTATAAGGTGGGTTGTTCCACCACTAGTAAGTGAGTGAGAATAGGAGTGCTACACGCGCGCGCTCCTCCTCCTCCTCGCTCGCTCGTCTCGACTCGACTCGACACGACACGTCACGACGCGCGCGCCGCGCTCGTGTTGAGTGGATTGAGCCTCGAGCCGAGACTTTCCTTACTTTTTGCACCTCAGGAAAACGAACAGAGTCCTAGACGGACGCGTCACAGTTAGTCGGTTCGGGTCGCTCCCGGATCGTGGGCTATCTGTAACCGACTCGAAACGTTCGTGCGACGTGGGCGTGGCCCACGTTGCCTAGGGTTTTCCGAGCCTATATATTCTCTTGCCCGGCTATCGCAGAAATATCATCTAATACACGAGTTAGGGTTTCCACCTCTCTCTGCTTGCGCCGCCATCGTAGCCTACTCCATCCCGCGCGCCGACGTGCATCGGCGAACGGGAGAGCAGGTCTCCGGAACCGCTCGTCCTTGCGATCCTGTACGGGAGAGGGCGAATTAGGTTTTTGGGAAGCGCTCCGTGCGACCGCTCAAGCTCTTCATCACGGGTCGCCTTCCGTCCAAGTCGGGCGGTGCTGCCTACCGTCGTCTTCAACGCCGTCTACTTCGACCCATCGTCCTCGTCGTCAACAACGTTGTCATCAACAACGTTACTCGCTGCGACATCGTCCGCTACACCTCCACCGCCACCTCCACCAGATCGGTGCGTGCGACATATCTCGATCCGTTTAGCGATGGATATTGTACCGTTTGCTCGCTACTGTTCATGTTGATCACTGCATCTAGTATGTTCGAGTTTCACATGTTAGTAGTTACTTTCGTCATGCTTTATATTCTGGAATTAATCATGGAAATTGTGCCTAATTATCCAACAGAAGATAGTGATGATAGGTGGGTCACACGTCTAGCTTGCTTCTAGTTTAGTGGCTCGGTCAAACGGTGTCAAGACTTTGTACCAACTCATCAATCATTGCGGGTCCCATCAGTTAGAAACTGTGCTAACTTGCGTTTACTATGAAAACAGTGCTTTCTGCAACCGTGTCAGCCAAAACCGATGGCAGTTTGCCAAAAAAAATGGTGGCTTTCTTGTCACAATGTCATAAATTGTGGTAGTTTTTGCAATTGTTTCATTTAAAAATAGGTGCAGCATCGACCTTAAGCTATTGATCAAGCATTTTGAACGAACTTTGTAAATGGTGCAACATCGACCTTAAGCTATTGATCAAGCATTTTGAGAGCACTTTGTAAATTGTGTTGCATAAACTAATAATATATACCCGACCCCCTCCTCTCCCGAACCCCTCCCCAACCCTAACTGCCATTGCTGACGGTACCGCCGCCGGGGCAAAGACCCTCGGGGCGTGGCGGCGGTGGGGGACGGCGGACGGGCTCTCCCCTCCTCGACGCACGCGGCGGCGGCCGGCGCGGATGGTGATGGGCGGCGGCGACTCCGCTGCGGTCCCTCCCTCCCCTCCTCCGGTAGGCTTCCACCCGCAGCACAACGGCAGGGGCTGGTGGTGGGTGCCGGCCAGGCCCTCGGTCTACGCCATCCTCCCCCCCCCCGCCTCTCCTTGGTGCGTGGAGGCGATCTCGGGCTTCTTCCGCGTCACGAGGGCGCCCGGGGCAGCAGCCTTGGGTTCGACGGAGGAGGTGGCTCTCTTCTACGCCGGAGAGGGTCGGCCTGCAGTTGGTGGTGGTGGATCTTTTGATCTATCACCGCGATCCGGCGGCGAGATGGTGGGGCATGGAAGCTGGCGATGGTGTCGCGGTGGAGGGTTGGTTTGGCCAGCCCGGGATGGTCGCCGGCGTGGGGGTCCGACCTGTATAAAGGCGGCGGTCATAGGGCCTGTCTTGCGTGAAGAGGAGGACCTACCGGAGGCCTGGACTCATGATCTGGCTGGTGGGTTGAGTTCCAGAAGGCTCCGCCGGCGAATGTAACAGTGTTTTGCCTGGAATTTGCTGGATCGGAGGTATTCGGTCGTGCGCACCCATGCTTTTATTCCGACCGTTTGGTTCTGGAGGGAGCGGTGCGAAGCTCTTTTTCTGTGTTGACATCAAGTGACTATGGATCCATGATGAAAATCGAAAGAAGAGAATTTCATGAAGGCCGGAGGGGAGGACTAGCTAAGGGAGGTTCAAGTCTCCGTGTTGTTGCGAGACTTGCTTGGTGTCCCGGGCTTCACAGCAGCGGTATGAAGTGGGGGCGACAACACAGGTGAAGTACATAGTCCTACCTTTCAGGGTGAAAACCCAAGGTCTGCCCTTAACTGGTTGTGCCTGGCAATGGTCTTGGTGGAGGCATTGTTTTGAGAGCGGGGACTATCTTCAGGGTAAAAGCCTAAGATCTTTGATCGGGCGACGACGGTGTTTGAGCACTGTTTCCTTCTTGGAGGCGTCGTTTTTTTTGGAGAGTCTGTAATTCAGGTGTTGTCTTGGCAGTGGATGTATTGTTGTTGTTAGGCCCGAGATACTGTAGCGGGACTTTTATTTCTTAGTTTTCTTTTCCTTTTTTTGGCTGTGTGCATCCGTAGTGCCAATAGGGTGGTGCGTTGTTGCAGAAGCTAGGTGTAATTGGTATCTTCTTGATATTAATATATTCCCTTTATCGAAAAGACACTAATAATATATCCCTCCTTTTAGTAGGCCATGCATGTAGCTTGAAAGTATGGTCTCCATGAGGTCACGGTTTGGAACGACCGCACTCAAGTTTTCTAGAGATGGTTTCAAAGGTCTTTTCCGGTAATCCAATGCTCATTAATTACCTTTTCTGTGGTGGTTTCCATCTCACGCAAGAACAACGAAGTGAAGGGTATATATAGGACAAACACTAGGGCGCTTTTTTTTTTTGAAACAGAAGGTGGTATTTTATTAAAGTGACACGTGATGGGTATAAATTGCAAACAGGTCCTTTACAACACTCGCCCTAAAGAATCTAGTATTTGAGGATATGGCCTGCAAATTTACGAAACACACCCCAGAACAACAAATAAAAAAGCAATCAGGTCCTGGAGCTTCGCCGCCACCGCTCGTCGGCTTCCTCGAAGCGTCGCTGCCAAGGGACGGAGAGAAGATGCTCGAACTCTTCCTTCCGGCGAGAACCCACCCCCGCTGGCTACCTCCAAGCTGCCGGGAACAAATCACTTGGCTGCGAGGAGATGTCGAGCTCCAACGGGGACAGGGATAAGCCTCCGTCACGGAGGTTGAGTAACAACCGCCTTGCCAACTGTAGATCGCAGTGGCCATGGTGCCAGCTGCGTAGTTGCGCTTGTAGAAGAACCACCAGGGATACTTGTGGCACCATCTCGAGTGCAGAGAAGCAGCACCTCCGTCACTGTCCTCGCTCTCGCCTCCACGGCCGACCGAGAGGAACAACTTCGGCGCACTGCAACCGCACCAGAAGCGGCACAGATAAGACCACGAAGAAGCAGTCGAAGAAGTAAAGACGCGGGTGTGCTCCTCCTCGCCTCCACGGCCGGCCAGGAGCTCCTCCACGCCGTTGCTCGCTAGCGGGTGCGCTTTTTCCCCCTCGCCTCCAAGGCCGGCCAGGGAAAGTCGCCGCCCGTGATGGTCGCACTGCAGCAGGTGGATCACCGCCACTCCTTTATTGCTCAGAGCGTCAGTCTCCTTCTCCACTCTCCTCTCCGACCACCGGAGAAGAAGAGCAAGAAGCAGAGACCCTAGATCGGCAGAGATCCAGGCGGCCAGATCTCGTCCTCCGCTCCATCTACCGGGCACCAGGCCCCCTACTGGCAAACTGCCACTACACCTAACTAACCTATCTACTCCGGCGCCTCCCCTCCGTCCATATCGACCGGCGACGCCGGTGAGATCGGCATCGGGTCGGCCCGGCACTCTCGGTGGTGCTCTCAGCTACTGTAGCTAGGAGAGAGAAAGAAAAAGTGGGAATGAGCCCGCCTTTTGTTTTCAATTCAACTCCTAAATGCTCGGTACTTAACTGGAAGGTCCAAAATTATCGTGTTACATTGTAAAGAAGCTTGCGTTCAAGAATCAGAATCTAGTACTCCCTCCGGTTCATATTAATTGACTCTAATATGGATGTATCTAGATACATTTTAGTTCTAGATACATCCATATTGAAGTCAATTAATATGAATCGGAGGGAGTAGCAATATTTTTTTACGTCGGCGAGTGAGCGACCAGAACGAGGAGACCGAACAAAGGGGGCCTAATCGGCTTTCTGGATGTATTCCTCAAGAACTAGGTAACCTAGTAAACCTCTTACCAAGTTGTTTGGCGAGTGAGCGACCAGGACGAGTGTTCCATTGTTTGGCAGATACTCATAAATCAACAACTTTTAAATTCCTTTATTCCTTGTTGAGAATCCTTACTGAGTCTTTTGATAGCAACTTCTTGACCGGAAATTCATCTTGGCTCCCGAGAGCATTTGCTCCCGGATTTTTGGGAAGCAAATTTTGTTTTTCAAAACTTTTCAAAAATTTCTGAAAACAATTATGCACGTACCTGACCATGGCACGCACCACCTTGTGAAATGTTGCTGCGAAATGTCATCGTATGCGTCCTGGGCAAAAATGACAAATTTCCAGATCTGAGATTCATATTTTTGGATCTTATTTCATGTCAGAAATTTGTCATTTTTGTCCAGGGCGCATACAATAACATTTTGCAACGAAATTTTAAACGGTGGTGCGAGCCATGGTCAGGTACATGCATGATTTTTTCCGGAATATTTTGACAAGTTTTCGATTTGTTTTAATTTTCCGAAAAAACCGGGAGCAAATGCTCCTGGGAGCCAAAACATTACCTAGAGAAATGAATGGTAAAACAGTGGTTCAAATTTAGCGCATAAACCACTCCATTATATTAAATTCGGAATGGATAATGGTAAATTAATGAACGAGTAATGTACCTTATAAACTTTTCCAAAGCCTCCCTGTCCAATCTTACATGTTTCAGAGAAATTGTCTGTTGCTTGGGCAATTTCCTCAAATTTTGCAAATTGCAATTCATGATCATGGGGAGCGTTTCCTTCCCCAAGTTCGTAAGAGGTACTCAGCCTATCTAGTGTTGCATTTTTATGTTTTCTCTATTGGGTAACCAACTTTCCGGGCATATTCCTCGAGAACTAGGTCACCTAGTGAATTTAGAAGAGCTAGATCTTAGCTAAAACAAATTGTTGGGCCCCATCCTCAATACCATTGGAAACTTGACTAAGCTCATTGGCTTGTACCTCGACTGTAATCAATTCCGAGCATGTTCCCCGAGAACTTGGCACCTTAATGGATCTCGAATATGTGCAACTCGATATCTCTCTCTGATCCCTTGCCACCTGATTTGTGAATTGGAGGCCGGTTACTAATATTAACTGCATATGACAACAATTTGAATGGACTGCTGCCATCAAATTTGGTATACTGCAGAAGCATATATAGTTAGAGTACGCCTAGAAAGGAATCAAATAGAAGGAGATATTTCTGATATGGGAGTTCATCCAAATATTCTCTATAGGGATATGAGCTTGAATAAACTATTTGGAAAAATATCTTCTCGGTGGAGGGAAAGTCATAAACTTACCATGCTACGTCTCTCAAACAACAATTTCATGGGGAAAATACCCAGAAGTATGGGGAGACTACCTCAGCTACGGCTACTTGATCTTTTATCAAACTTGAAGGAGATATTCCAATTGAATTGGGAAATCTAAAAAACTTGTTCCATCTGAGCCTTGCAGACAATTTGCTCCATGGAAGCATACCACGGGAAATTGGAGCACTTTTCAGCCTAGAGTTGTTGGACTTGTCATCAAATAAACTAAGTGGTTTGGTACATGCATCAATTGGGAATTGTTTAAAGCTTCGCTCACTTAATTTGAGCAGAAATAATTTCAAAGGAAACATCCCTAGTATGATAATTCATTTACCGGGCAAGACCAAGCCAACTTAGTGGTCTGATCATGCTAGATGTTTTGAACCTTTCAAACAAAGATCTTAATGGATCCATCCCACGATCATTTCAGAGTATGGAAAGTTTGATATCCATTGATGTATTTTTTTCAATGAGTTGGAAGGACCAGTTCGAGAGAGTAAGCTTTTTCAAGGATCTCCAGTCAAGTGGTTCGTGCATAACAAAATGCTATGTGGTGTAGTGAAAGGATTTCCCATTTGTAGTAGTGCAACACAATGTGGAGACAAAAGGAAAGGATACAAAAAAAAAACTTGGCCTCGTCTGCCTATCCAAAACAGAAAATTTCGCTTTAGGGAAGTCAATCTTAATGCAGGATAGTTGTTCAAATATAGAAATTATAATTTGCATGTTCATGCATCGCCATTTTGTTAGGTTAGATATTCTTGGTCAGTGTTTGATACATCTACATTATCCTTACAAGAATATTATAGATACATCCAAAAATAATGAAATATTAGTTCATCTCCCCTCTATCTTAGTAAGTGTGAAACTATTTGCAGAAGTGTTGATATCATTTTGTATTTTCTCCATTTCAGCGCTTGATCTCACAAAGTAGGCAGGGCGCTTGGGGGCTGGGAGGGTGGTGCTTCCATTCTCTAGGATGAACAAAACAGATGCCATGGGCGGCCTATCATCTGGATTCTCCTGGACACACAAGAGTGCAACATGGATGCAAAGCAAAACTTCATGTGGGGGACAAATATACATAATAGATGAGTCTGGCAATTCATTAGTCTTCTCCTCGCTCCACATACTCCATGCCTGAAACAATAGAACATCATATTGGATTCATAATATTTTCCAAATAAAAGTATGATTTGGTATTTAAATCACTTTAGAAATGAAACTTGAGAAAATTGCGTGTGTACTCACGTAGACTGTGAGGCTAGGGAAGCCCATGGTTTGACTATTGGAACTTCTCCTTATACCTGTTACCACTTCCAGTAGTAACACACCAAAGCTATAAACGTCTGACTTAGTAGAGAAGATACCTTCCATTGCATACTCAGGAGCCATGTAGCCACTAGATGAACGTTTCAATTGTATGAGTCGTTAAGTGGGAGTTAAATTTATGAAAAAAGTTAATGTGAGTTTTTTGAAAGGATACTCACTACGTTCCAACTATGCGTTGGGTATTTGCATTTTGCTGGTTATCACCGAAGATCCTTGCCATACCAAAATCTGCTATCTTGGGTTTCATCTCTGAATCTAGCAAAACATTTCCAGCTTTGAGATCCCTATGAATTACAATCAGTCTTGAATCTTGGTGGAGGTAAAGAAGTCCCCTTGCAACCCCTTTGATTATATTAAACCGTGTTTCCCAATCCAACAACAGTTTCCTTGAATCATCTGTAGATATAAGGAGTTGTAAGCAACAAAAAAGAAAAGTTTTACTTGTTTGATGGAATGTGTTGTGTTACCAATATTTACCAAAAAGGGTAGCATCTAAGCTATTGTTTGGCAGATACTCATAAATCAACAACTTTTCATCTCCCTCCCAACAACACCCAAGAAGTCGAACCAAGTTTCGATGCTGCAATTTTGCAATTAATATCACTTCATTCTTAAATTCCTTTATTCCTTGTTGAGAATCCTTACTGAGTCTTTTGATAGCAACTTCTTGACCACCTAACATTACCTAGAGAAATGAATGGTAAAACAGTGGTTCAAATTTAGCGCATAAACCACTCCATTATAATAAATTCGGAATGGATAATGGTAAATTAATGAACGAGTAATGTACCTTATAAACTTTTCCAAAGCCTCCCTGTCCAATCTTACATGTTTCAGAGAAATTGTCTGTTGCTTGGGCAATTTCCTCAAATTTTGCAAATTGCAATTCATGATCATGGGGAGCGTTTCCTTCCCCAAGTTCGTAAGAGGTACTCAGCCTATCTAGTGTTGCATTTTTATGTTTTCTCCATTTTTTGTTTTTTCCTGCTCCCAAAATGTTATATCATTTCTTCTGTAATAGACACAATATAGAAGGTATACATAAAAATTAAAAGGCTTCATAAGATCCCCATGTTAAGGTGAAAAACCTTCCCACCAACGTGGAATCTTGCGGAAGATCAACATGTATGTTATGCCAAGAGTACTCCTATTGCTGAGGAACCTCTATCTACCTAGCACCATTAGATCACTAAGGCTGAAATTTATCTATGTGGTTTGCATTCAAACTCCCTTGCGAATTTCAATCCAGGACCATTGTCTAGACTAAGATTAAAAAAAAAAAATCACTCCTCTTCAGAGGCCTACACCCCCACAGAAATTCTCTAGGTGAGAACGTCCCTTGGACCACGGGTTTGATACAAGAATAGATTCTAAGCTCTTTAATAGTGGTATATGGTACTGATGTTTAACGACTAGAACAATTGATGTCTGTTTACTCTTTCCCTCATGAACTAGAAAAACAAGGAGAAATTATCCCAAAAACAAGTCCTTTCAAATAGGACATACCTAACAAAATGTCGATGACTTGACCTATAAGGTGAACTTGACATGCTAGAAAAAAATTATCCATCCTATCCTCCCCTCTAAAGTCTAACCCCCTATATCCCCTTTCCTGCCACACACGTGTGCACACACACAATCCGATGCAGCTATATGATCTTCTTTTCTAGAGCCCGTCGACATTGGGTTTGGGTATGATTTCTCTAGCATGTGGACTTCCATATTATTTACTAGTAGTTTGTTCCTTGTCATTACATTGCATTCCCAGCATGCTGATTTCTAATACTCCCATCTTATTTGGTAGTAGATTGCCCGGAAATACTTTTGTACCTCAGGGGTTATTTCCTCTAGTTTTTCTAGCCCAAGTGTACTGCATAGCAGCGCTCGAATTGTAATTAAGCTCAGGTAATCAAACTGCGTGAATGGACACCGAATGTACCTCTGAATTTTATCCACGTGAGGGAAATGCATATGAGTACCAGAACAACGCTTCCTATAACTGGCAGCGCAATCCTCACTGCACTGCTATTTGCCCTTTTACCTGTGCAGTGCATATATAGCATAAAAATGAGAGCAAACTGTGGAAGAAGTTCAGCGAGGAACTGGTAGAGAGGGAGAGATTTGGTACCTTGTGCTGCATCCAGGCCTGCAAGTCGGAGGTAGAGCCTGTCACTGGCATACGCAGGCCCCGCGGCAAACTTTCCGGTGTCAAGCAACTCCCCGGTCCACACCAAGCATCTCGTCACTTCTCCTCCAGTCCTGCTGCTGCTGAGGTTGGTGTACGCATATGCCACGCAGGAGCAGCTGCGGCTGCACTCCGCCGTGCAGTCCTCGAGTGTACTTATGTCTGTACCGACGAGCACGAACCGGTCTGGGGTCTTCATCCCCGGCAAGGCCACGAAACCGTCGCCACACCCTCGAAGCAGCTCCTTCCGTCGGCACCCTGCTGAGAAACTACCGGCCGTCCATCCTTCTATGCTAGTTGGCTCGAAGCCGTCCAAGCACTTGCACGTCGGGATTGGCACCGTTTCGTCGCAGTAGCCGTATGGACCGCAGTAACTATAGAGGTTGCATCTGAGAGACGGCCACTTCGCCGCCACTGCCCATGCCGATGACTTGTCACTCCAGACCTGGACCTGGATCTCGCCATAGTATGTCAGAATGTACCTGGTGCATGGCGCTCCATCCGAGACGTTGTAGGTGAGGTACATCTCCTCCTTGTCGTCGATGATAGTTTGGTAGAGGATGAGCTCCGTGCTGGTGTTCACCGCGAGGTAGTCGCTCCTTACCGGGTACCCCGTCCATGGGGCGCTGCGGGCCACCAGCTGCTCCCCGTCCCAAAGTAATAGCTGGAGAGCCGTGACCGAGTCGACGCCGTAGGAGAAGCGCCCCGGCGAAGGGTCGCCAGGGCCCTTCCAGGATACGAGGCGCTCGTCGTTACTGCCGGGCATGTTGTACTTGAGACGGAGCTTCATACCAGGGAGGAACGTGTCGGTGTGGTGGTCGAAGCTCTGCCACAGCGTGATGCCACTCAATGACCGGATGACGAGGTTGCCTGTGTTCAGAAGTACCGCCGTCGAGGAAGACGAGCCCGAGGTAGAATTCATGTTGGCTGTCGTCCAAAGTACACGACCACCGCCATTGCCATCTGACACAACAAGATCGGAGGTGTTGGTCAAGGAGAGCATCGGTGCAGCGCTGCTGCTGGCTGGGGATTCTCGATTTGCGACCCACACCACGGTATGTTCCGGGATGTCCTTGTACCATATGCCCAGGTACAACCTATCCGGTGTGGAGTTGGAAGGGTTGAAGAAACCCAAAGCGAAGACACCGCCGTCGGAGACGATGGTGGCGCCATGTAAGAGCGGCTTGCCAGGGACAAGCCGGTCGTCGGAGACGATCATCGGCAGGATGATCAGAAGGCTCAGGACTGCGGTGCAGCGGGCAGGAAAGGGCATATTCATGGATCGATCAGCTCAAACTCTCTTCACTAAGTAGCTAGGCTAAGTCGATCGAGCTCTGGTCTACAGTCAAGAAACCTGCTTTGACCATGAAGATGACTCCTTCCACGCACTAGCAGCCACCATAAATGTTCCATCGCGGCCACAGCTGATTGAACAATGTAAAGTCTTCGAATTCTGGTATATTGCCTTTGTATTCGCTGAGAATGGCATTACAGCTGTCCACGGAAGAGTGGAGCTGCAATGCTACCATCACTGCGACTAGTCAGACTAGTGACTGAAACATTAAGCTATGTACGTGACTAGGGAGTTCAGCATTAAACTAGTCTGAACTAGAACACGAATGTACCAGCAAAAAACAATGTGTATCCATCCTAGTTTCTCCATGTCATTATGTTTTGTTTCCAATTTATCTATCTCGTCTTGTAACAGCTTACCATGTTAACTGACCAAGCATGCATCTATCTTAGCTGAGTACAGTATGCATTTTCATGCCTGGAAAATGAATAACTGAACACTGAAAACTGCCACTACTTCTGCAGGAACTGCCGGCAAATAGATTTGGAAGCAGAGAAAAATGTTGCATTTCATGGTGTCAGGAATAGTAATAGTTGGCACTTTTTTCAAAATTGCTGACACTTTTGCTTAGAGGCTCTTTTTAAACTGATTCTATTTTAATTTTGAGGCACTTTTTTCTAAAATGCCTTCTATTTCAGTTTGAGCCAGTTATCATAAGTGGCTCTATTTTCATTTTTGGGCACTTTTCTGAAATGCTTTTAATTACATTTTGAGGCATTGCTGAAACGTGCCGAAAATTACAAATAGTGAAGTGTTGGGCACGGCGTTGATGGAGGGGACGAGGGGGGTTGTAGTCACCATCTAGACCATTGATGATATAATCCTTCAGTTCATCATCATCGTCCTTCTTTCCCGCAGCAGCAACTTCAAAGGCAAAGACCTTCAAATTTGCGATGAATTTTTCTGCAGTCATGTCTTCTTTCTGTTTGCAAGTGCACCACACAGGGTGGTGACCTGGCCCTTCGACTGTGTGGACTAGACGTCGGTGAGAGTGCCCCGCACATCGGTGAAATGCTCGAGCCATAACACCTAGGCAAGAACATCTTCTGTCAGGAATTGGCAAGATATCCCATGACCAGCTGATCTCTAGAGATTCAAGTGTAATAGGCTGGATTCGGCACACCTATCTTTTTCTTGTTGTCATCTTCTACCTCTAGTTCTCCAGGTGGTGCAAGGTCGTAATCTTCGAGAAGTACCATGACACGATCGCCATGGAGGGCAGGCAGAACCTGCGCCTTCCAATAGAGAAAGTTATCTCTTGTCAGTTTTGCCACCGGTGGAGCACCAAGGGTGGCCGCTAGGGGTGTCGTCGACAAATATGTCGCCATGGATTGTTGGATGGGAAGGGTTGGGGTCTTCTAGTGTTGTATCGGTTGGAGAGATCGATTGAGGCTTTTAGGGTTTTGTAATCCCCGGCGGCTAGAAGGAGAGAAGATGGCTCTTGATACCATGTTACTAGAAGGTACCGATGCCCTATTAGGGGCTCGTGGTACGTATTATATAGATGGGAAAAGCCCCCATCGTGGCATGATACACGGGAGTACGTATACAGGGGATTACTACTCAATACCGTATCTGTGTAATACAAGTATGTCTAACAAGTATCAGCAAATGTAACCAGAGTTAGAAACTTCAACTATCAGCAAATGTAATGCTCAACAATTTATGAACTATTATATATGATTTGATTCAAGAATTTTGATCATTGGTTCATAAAATTTAAGGATTTGATTCCCCATAAAAGAAGCTCATTGGTCACTGGCTATGATAAAAACAATCATGAGATAGTTGAAATCGCCGGTCGCATTTTCGTGGGTGAGGGTAATATAAGCTACAAAACTCAAAACCTATAGGGAGTGATGTTTTTGGGTGGAGGGAGCATATGCACTCGGGAGCCGAACTGAATTTCTGTAGGCTATGTGACTAATAGACATTGATCACATCCACAATATAGCTGCAGCTAAGGAAACAATTCCCTCATATGGAACTACATTCTTAGACCTTAAATATTCTTAACTAGAACAAAACGCATATAAACTTTGGGGCTTCAGGAAGATAGATAGAAATTCACAAGCAAACATCATACCAGAGAAAGTAATTGTTATTAAAAAATGAATAGTTTGGACAGTGGAAATTATCTAAAGCTTCAAAATAATCATCAGAGATAACTAGTCGGGACTCTGGAGCAATGATAACTCACCTTGCATGATTCCCATCAGCTCCCTCTTGCTGAACATTTTCTTCAAATATTCTTGATTTCTGCATTAAGACACAATTTTTTTTAGAGGGAGATCCACAATGGACTTGTTTTTGATGAAAGCACCACAGTTCACAATACACCTGGATTAGGGCACAGTTCATCCAGTAGGCACAGAAAAAGAAAGAAAGATCATTGACAGACAAAGGAACTGCATTAAGGCACAGTAGATTGAACCACAAGCAAATTAGCAGACGATGTTCAGAACAAGCATGTATACATTCCCTGAATTAGTATTAGGAAACTGAATGAAACTTCTAACTCCATCTCCATACTGTACACTAAAGCCGAGAACAGTGAAGGTATTGCGACTTTCAATCATTTTTGAACGGAAAGAATAGATCACACCCTAACAAGTACCGCAACAATGCAACATAACTGTGGGATCTCAAACTAGCAAGCAACAGTCTCAGATACAAACCATCCACCGCAGAGACAGCGAGTGAGTGGCAGACGATCAAGCTGGATCGTCAGCCATACGGACGTTGCACACAAGGCAGGTAGCTCACAGGAACGACGCCTCCTCGCCCTTGGCGAAGTACGCGCCGGTCGGCCCGTCGTTCGGCAGCAGTGCCACCTTCACCACATTGCGAGCGCCCTCCTCTGGCGTCAGCACCCCCGACCTCATGCTCATGTCCGTCTTGACGAAGCCTGGGTGCACGCAGTTGACGCGCACCGCCGGGTGCCTCCTCGCCAAGATTCTGGAGTACGTGTTCATGGCGGCCTTGGCCACTTTGTAGGCCGAGAACTTCGTAGGCCACCCTTGCGGCCCCAAAACGCCAGCCTCGAAGTCCTTGATGAACTTATTCAGCATTTCGTCCAGCCTCTCCTCGGTCAGACTATCGATGTCGTTAAGCTCCTGCCTCACCTCCTCGCTGCTGATATGCTGCATTGCTCGATTTGAAATCCCTTTATGTATGGTAGTATTTCCTTAGCATGATCATTGAGAAAAAAAGGACTCAAACGTTTACCTTTAGCAGCCCATAATCAGAGGAGACGTTCACTATTCTTCCGTCAGAGGAAGATTGCAGCAGAGGCAGCAGGGCTTCGGTTACATGCTTCGTGCCATAGTAGTTCGTCTGCACGCTCTTCTTTGCAGCGCCTATGGGCTCCTGGGCGTTCTTCAGCATCCATTCAACTCTCTGGTGGAAATCCATGCCACCAAACTGTTGTATGCACCGACAAGTAAACTTGTTCAGTTTATTTGACCGAGCAATCTGAGAACAAATTAAGCCCCCCCAGGTTCTTACAATGATTCGTAACATTCGATCAGCTTTGACTTTGCTGTAACTTTCAGTTTATCAATGACCTTTGTTTGTGTTTATTTCAGGTCCATTGATCTGATATACGGAGTACAAAAACTCGGCTTGCTAAAGAGCAACGTGGCCTCACCTTTTCCTCGTTGGTATCGAGCTCTTGGTCGTACTCAACCCCACCAACTGCGGCATTATTCACCTGCAGGTTAACATAGTACAACTAACTATCAGCAGTGCCTCCTTATCGGAAAAAAAAAACTATCAGCAGTGCCTAAAACCTTCGATGCACATCTAAAAAAAAAACGTCTATGCAGCTAGCAGCTGGAGCACAAAATGAAACGGAAGACTTGCCAGAATGTCTAGCTTGCCAAAACTGCTCTTCAGAAAGTCAGCCAGTGTAGAAATATTCGAAGCGTCGGTGATCTCTAGCTCATGGAAGACGATGCCGGTGACCCCTAGCCCTTTGAGCTTCTCGACGGCCTCCCTGCCCCTCGTTTCATCTCGGGCCGTCAGAACGACCGTCACGCCGCCGCTTGCCAGTTGCCGACACACCTCGAAACCGATCCCCTTATTCCCGCCGGTGACGACGGCAACCCTAGGAAAGTAGCAATGGTAAAGATCGATCATGCCAGTACATACATTACATACATTCAAGGTTCATTCTAGCAAAGGCAGCGTCAAGAGGAAGAGCAAAGCATTCGTGGGCAAACGGCAAACCTCGTGATTGACGGGCTGGAGATGGCTCCCTCCATGATGTGAAAAACCAGGAGCTCCAACAACAGGATCACAGAGATCGATGGGTTGGTCACAATCAGATACGGCTATGGGAGGAAGAGAGCAAGAGATTTATAACTAACTCGGTCATATCTTGGTCGTCTTTGTGGTGCTGTCGTCCTCGTCCGGCACAGATATCAATATCATGACAGCACCCACACGTACCTGTGTGTGTTGCCGCCTCGTTGGACTGTGCCCATACCCAGATAGACAACTGATCGAACAATTCAAATGCCAATTTGACGAAGGGATCGAACAATTCAAATGCCAATTTGACGAAGGCGTTGCGTTGCAGGTCGAAATGTCAGCGGTGCACAGCAGAGCGTGGGTGCTCGGTCCTGCGAACATGGTATAAATATCATCTCAATATAACCAGTGACACCATGCCGGAGCATATCCTACTCCATTGCAATAATTTCAAAAGATTCCATGCAGAAAGCAGAGGAGCTCAGTAAAGTTCTACCAGTTCATCTTCAGCATCAGCATGACGATTAATTGAGGGCACACGTCAAACTGCATCATTTTATTGACAACTATTACAGCGTAACTCATTTTGTCTCATATTCTGAAACTAAGACTGGCAGAAACTTTATTCGTATGGCAAGATCACACATAAGACGCCTCGCCGTTCCTGTCAAAATAAGCACCAGTAGGACCATCGTCAGGCAAGAGAGCAACCTTCACAGGGTTGCTAGCACCCTCCTCAGGTGTCAATACTCCCATGTGCATTGACATGTCAGTCTTGACATAACCGGGTGTCAGGCAGTTGATGCGCATCGTAGGGTACTTCTTGGCAAGAATCCTTGTGTACGCATTGAGGGCAGCTTTGGCAACTTTGTAGGCCGATGAGCCACCCGTTGGCCACCCATGTGCCTCTATTAAGTTGGCCTTGAAATCTTCTAGGAACAAATCCAACAGCTCATCCAGTCTCTTTTCAGTAAGGTTGTCAATGTCATCAAATTCCTTCTTCAGTTCTTCGCTGTTGAAGTTCTGCTCAAGAAAGCAACATATATTAAACAAAAAAGAACCAGTGCATTGCCCTAGTTTTCTGTAATTTGAGCCGCAATGCTTTCTGATGGGAGAAAATAACGTGAGGAGGATCAACGATGTGGGTTGGAACAATAGGAACATTCAAGTATCACACAATCACAGAAAATTCGAACTCGTGTCATAATTATTTTGAATTAATGCTAAGTCGATGTAGGAAGACCATATCACTACAAAATGTGATAAGATGCTCTCCTATAGTACATGCAATGCAATCACACCCTTACTGCCTCTGAGTAAACAAGTTAAACTGGAAAAAAATATCATGTACGCAAACAGAGATACCTTATTTCCCTGAAAAGGAAGATATCCCTTATCCAGAAAAGCTATTTAGTAGTCACATAATAATATCACTGGAAAAGCATATTCCAACGATACACAGATACTCCTAAGAAACTCAACAAAATGAAGAGATAAAAAGCGCTGTAGCAGAAATATTTTGGCCTCGGTAATGTTAAATGTAATTCGTGAAACTGCTATATCATGTCGAGTTGCTGCGTGGTTAGCATTACTTACTCTTAGCAGTGCAAAGCCTGATGAGAGATTGACAATTCTTCCACAGGAGGATAACTGAAGAAGAGGAAGTAGTGCCTCTGTGACAAGCTTTGCCCCATAGTAGTTTGTTCGCATACATTCCTTTGCTTCCTCGTATGTCTCTTTTGAATTTTCTTTCATCCATTGAACTCTCTGATCAACATCCATGCTTTCAACCTATCCATGCATGGACAGGTTAAATGTTACACAACTTATCAGAGATGGCCAACCCCATCCTAGTTCATTCGCTTGACAAAAATTTCAATTAGTGAATACAAAGTAAACGACTAATTAAACTAGAAGTAAGTGAGGTTGCACGATCCACTTGTACAACCCCTAATTATTTACCTAGTTTTTCAGAAACATATTCGTTGCTTACTTATGTGATATGGACACGAAAAAAAATCTAAGATTTAACGCATAATTGACTATAGAAACATGGTAGATGCAAAGCACAATTTCAGGATTGTCAACTTTGATCAACAATTTCTACAATCCAAACTTATATGTTCAGTCTGTATTACAACATGAGTACGATGTGTTTTGTAATGCTAAACTATGCTCCAGTAGATACAAGAAGTAATGATGTTTATATCAATATTGCGGTTGATGAATGATTTCTACAATCCAAATTTGAAACTTCTAGGTTCATCTAGTATCATAGCATCAGCATGATGTGTTCTCTCATGCTAAACTACGATCCAGTTGTTACAAGAAATGATGATCTTATATGTCCATGCTACGGTTCCTTGATAACAACAAACAGCTAAAGAAAGATGAAAATATTATTATTTTGATGAGTTTGCCTAATTCTGAAACAAAGTTATATATTAACTACTGACAAACTGAAAATTCGTGAGTAGAAATGTTTTACATTGGTTACCTGTTCTTTAACTTTGGCAACCAAAGCTGGATCTCGATCAACGCCTGAAATGCCTGCATTGTTTATCTAGAAATAAAAGAAATCACATGATCGTGGTGATGAATTTAAAAAATAAAGAAAAAACATTTCTATACCAACCCCAACGAGAAGTCAATAACTGAAACAGCATAGCTTATGAGTATTAACAACAGAACAAGTTTACAAGAGATGCAACAACAACATCACAACTCTAACTAGTACAAGCCTGGAAAAGTTATTCAAAAGGAGCTCCTATGATAATTTTACATTTCAATACAACAATGCACCAAGTATAATTTATTCATATTTATATATAATTCTATTAATTTGAACTTTACGCCTAGGAGTCTGAATAAAATGCACCGTTCTCTCTGTGGAGCTCAGTGGAACAGTATGAATGCCCGCTTGCCCGAGCCCAAATCTGCTACTGCTAGGCCCTCGATTCAAAGCGTAAAGGAGGGGTATGTATATACCAGGATATCGAGCTTCCCGAATTGATTCTTGACGAAATCCGCCAGCCGGCCGACGCTGGCAGGGTCTGTGACATCCAACTGATGGAAGACAACGTCGGATTGGCCGGCACCGCCGGAGCGCCTGACGCCCTCGACCGCCTCCAGCCCCCTCGCCTCGTTCCTCGCCGTGAGCACGACCCTGAGCCCCCTGGACGCGAGCTGCCTGCACGTCTCCAGCCCAACCCCTTTGTTCCCTCCGGTAACCACAGCGATCCTAAATTACACGTAGCAGTGTGACAGAGGTTCCGGTAAATTTTCTGCGAAAGGCGACCGGAAAGGGGAGAGACGGAGCGATCGAACCTCTTGCTCGACGGATTCGAGGCGGCCGCCGGTTCCATATTTCCCGTCCGGCTCGCCGCGGCTGGTCGAGGATGGGTGTGTGAGCTCTGGACTCTGCAGGCTTGGAGTTGGAGAAGATGATTCATCGTCCACTTTCCCTTTGTTCTGACGAAACAGCTTTTGTGATGGGCCTGGTAAGTAAGGCATGGCCCGCGATCCATGACATTTGGGCCAAGCGGCCTGATCCACGATCGGAAGAGAAATAGGAGAGGCCGAACCACTTGGGCAGGTTGAGATTGGAGGGTTCCTCTCGGTAGCGGAGAGTGGAATTTTTTTTTTTGCGAAACACAGTACAATCAAAGACGCTCATACATATGCGAAAACACTCACCCCTGAAGAATATTCCGCCTTTATGAGACACCAAAGTGTCAAATCTGGGATTTGAACTCTGGTGGGCTGGGGGTGCCACTGCCCTCCTAACCATCCAACCACAGGCAGGGGCGGAGCTGCTTGGTGCTACCCTGATGCACATGCATCAGGGTCGAAATGCTTTTTTACTAGCAATTAGCTAGTGTAGGCAACCAATGCATCAGGTTCTACAAGTATTGGTGCATCTCAGGTCCCAAATTCAAGCCTGATATCTAAGTTGTGCATCATGGTAATTATTTTCCAGCTCCGCCAGGTTGGTTCTTGCGGAGAGTGGAAATTGTCCCATGCAGTAGTTAGTTAAGGGTGTAAATGGATCGGATCAGATCGGAATTTTGCTCACATCATATTCTTTTATCACTTTTTCGGATTCAAATCGTAGCTGATATTGACCGATTTCAAATTCGAATGCGGATATACGGGACCATCGATTCAAATAGGAAACGGGATGAACTCGGACTGGAAACAAAAATAGTCGGATATATGCTTTCACCAGTAGATAAATATAATTTTTGCAAATCTTGACAGGGATTTAAACTTTTAATCTTGTGTAGTTAAGAAAAAAAGACACAATGCATGGAAGAACTCAAACATTGATAGATATAGAGCTAACCATGCTCGCGAAATGAATTCGGTAACTCAATAACTATTAACCTTGTGAGATTGACATTGGCTTTTGACTGAAAATTAGATTATCCGGTTTAAACCTTCGGATTATTCTAATTAAATTTTGAATAATTCATATTCGCATGCTATTTGCTATACCATATCCTATACCGTATCTGGAGCACCACTTCAGAATCGGATATCCTTATCCGCCGGATTCTTTAAAATCGGATATGAACACCTTAAAACGGATTTGGAGCCGGTTTCGACGTGGAAATTATCCTATCCATTTACACCCCGCCATCGGATTCATATTATTTCTTGCTTTACGATTCGTGCTAGCAAATATAATTAAGTTTCATCAAGTTTTAGAAATAACAGATACAATGATAGGCAAAGAAACGTAGTGGTTTCGTGCACGGGACTGAGTCATTTCTCCTCGGTAGTGCCATCATTCTCTCAGAGTAATTGACCTTTTGTTTACTTAGTGGGATTGGTTTAAGAATGTCCATTACACTCAAAAGAGTCACGGATAACTACGTAACCAAGTGTTCCTTGTACCAACTTGGTGCTGGAGAGAGAGGATACGGAGACAGTGGCCTTTGAGAACTGCTAACATTCCTTTCATTATGCGAGACACGGTTGTTTAACACGACCACCAACCACATGCTGAGGTAGGATTGTTTAACATGGCCAATGCTCTCTCTGCGTGCTACATGTAGATTATCACCGAGACCTTGCAAGTTGCAACATACTACATTGTAGACCGTACCAATCCACTCACTTGCTTGCGAGATACTACCTCTGGTCTGAAAAAATTGACGCACCTAATAACTGACTACGTGCATGCGCAAACCTCCCTCCGCGTCGATTAAATCCGACCGGAGGGAGTACATACTAACATGCATCTACTGACAGCAAAACCTGCTCGACCACGTTTCCCTTGCCAGCTGAATTTCGGCCTTGTATTTAGGGTCATCTACCCACACGGCTGCCGGTCAGCATTTTCACTTGTGTACATCGCTATCAGCATTACCATGGCTGACAAATCTTCATGACCAGTTCAACCAGCCTCTGAGAAAATCCTAGTTTCAACATCATAACTTGAAGAAAGGGTCACTCGACACGGTCATGAAAGATTTGAACCAAAAGTCCAAACTGATGGAAAGGACTAGACAATGTATTTATATTCAACACTCCCCCTCCCGTCTAGGCTATTTTAGTCCTTAGCGTGGGTTCGGTATGGACCGCAGAATCTTTTTTCTTTTTTGTTTTTAAAACTGCGTGAGCAGGGTCTTGAACTTGAGACCTCTTGGCTCTGATATCATGAAAGATTACTGCACTAGCCAATTGAACCAAAAGTACGAACTGATGGAAAGGACTAGGCAGTGTATTTATATTCAACAGGTCATACCCTCTCGTCATGTAAGTTTAACCACACAATGACACTTCTTCCCCTTCTTCTTTCACTTCATAGAATGAATGCTTTTGAAAGCCACTAAGGCATTAGAAAACCTTGGTCCTCACCTTTCCCCGTCTACAGTAGAGAAATGAGAGTTTGTGAACCCCCTCCCCCTGCTCTATCCACCTCGTCACCGTCGATCCGCTCGATTCCTTGCCCTCAGGCGGCGTGAGGACGGGGAATCGACGGATCATGGCGTGTACATAGCATAGGATTAGGTTGGCTGCTAGTCGGTGGCGTGGCCGGAGTCGCTTTTGTGGTCGGCGTTCCTCTTCTTTGTTGGTGGTGCTCGGTGGAGTTCTGTCGCGGTTCTGTCGGCCTCTTCGTGCTCACGACTCTCTGGAGCGGTGGAGCGCGTTTGTCCCTCACCGGAGTCCGAGAGGCAGCCGATCCGGGTGTTGAAGATCTTGAAGGCGTTGGTGATGTTGACCACGGCCTTGGAGATTATGGTGCAAGGTGGAGGCTCTTCAGAGTTCGAGGTTCGATGACTTCCCGTATGCAGAGGGCCACCTCCGATCCAAGTTCAAAGGGAGGTGCAGCGGCGGCGCACCATCGACATGTCTCGCTCGGCGTTGATAAAGACGGGTTTTAAATGGATGGACTTGTAATTTTGCTCTTCGTGTTGGATCTTTCTATAAGAACTATGATTTAATATTATCAACTCATTTTTCCGCAAAAAAAAGAAAGCCACTAAGGCATTATCGTTTATTAGACGTCCAAGTACAAAGGCACTTTGTTCTTGGTTGATTCTATCCTCCAACACTTGTCTCATTTTGTTTGCAAAAGCCTTTGTACCTATCTTATATAGATAATCTCATAAAGAGATCGGTCTATATTGTTTAATTGACTGAGGGATAAGAGTGATAGCCGTATCATTCAATTTCTCTGGCATGTCTCCCCATTAAGAAATCCAAGAATGGCCTCACACTGTCACACAATCATTGCCTAGAAGGTCCCAGTGCCACTCATAGAAACCAGTAGTGAAACCATCCACTCCTCTTGAAGCAAGGTTCTGTCCTCTTGAGAAACCTTTTCGCCAACAAGGTTTAAGAGGGCATAATAATTCAGAATACCTTTAGATGTATACAATTTAGAGTAATTTTTTTGAACATCATCAACATTATCACAACAAGAGCCATCTTCCCTTTGAAGAGAAATTATTGAATTAATCCTATTTTGTTGTGATGCATAAGCATGGAAATAATCTGTGTTGCGATCATCGGATTAAGCTAATTAACCTTGAACCTTTGATTAATCCATATTTCTTCCTGTAAGAGTACCTCATTGATTCTCTCCATCATTTTCTTTTCCTCCGTTGATGGGTTGTGACCCACTGAGATTTTACAAGCACGCTTGATATACCCCAAGTGCGGCGAATCGATGTAGCACCTCTCAATGTGGAAGTATGGGGTATCAAACCGAGGGGGAAAGAAGATAAAACAATGTATTCTTTCAAACTAGAGTGTCACAATTATAGTTATGTATGCACTAAACAAATTGAACATGCAAAGGGTGATGGTTTGTTTTCAAGTTCTATAGAAATAAAGTAAAGGTTGTGAGGTTCTCACAAATGTCCAAATTATCTATATTGACAAGACAAAGTTTTTAACTTCTTAGTTAACAATGGATTTAGGTTCACTGGTTCAATCAATATTTCTCTCTCAACAATGATGGTGATCATGTTATGGATAATAAAGTTCACGCAATTTTCATGCTTTTAGAAAGAAAAAAGTCCATATGACCCCCAGAACTATCAAGGTTCGGGCGCAGCATCCCCCCAAGTCCAAACTGGGGCACTTAACCCCCTAAACTAACCAAAACCGGTTAATTGACCACCTGAGAGTGGTGGGAGCAGTATTGGACGGTGGTTTTGCCTACGTGGACGCTGATGGTTAGGCTGGACCCGAACAGGTGGGAAAGATGGGCCGGCGCGGGTCTAAATTCCCCCTTGAAAGTGCATGGAGCCCCCATGTGTGGTTTGGTAATTAATGACAATCCCTATGGACTAATGTTTGCATTGAGTTATATTTGTAGGTGTTGTCCATAGGCAATGCTTGAACCATGTGTTGGCTTCAAGGTTGCAATAAGAAGAAATTGATGAAGGATATCAAGTGTCAAGTATGTCTTGAAGATGAAGATGAAGTGAGCCCTCAAGTTACTTCAAGACATCAACATGAAGAAATGAAGTGCAAGTTCAAGATGAGCCAACTCGAAGAGATCATAAGCTTGAAGCTTGCCATGAAGAAATGAAGTGCAAGTTTAAGTTGCACCGAAGAAGAAGCTCTCCCATGGTGGATTATGGGGGAGCAATCCACAAGACTTCGTCAAGCAAGCACAATCAAGAAAGGTGTTACATCTTGTTGCGGTCAAGATCGTCATCATCAAACTCAAGTGGAATGCTCAAGGTTAAGGTTTGCTCTTGATAGGGTTTCTTTCTCACCGGTCTCATGGTGTAGTTGGAGACCGGTTTATAGTTTAGTTGTCGTACTATCAAGAGGGCTCTCGAGTGAGTAACTCGATCGTATCCTTCGGAGAGCTCAAACCTTTGCATCCTTGCATCATCTTTCTTGGTTGTTATTTGGATCTTATCCATATGGTGTTTTAGAGCTTGTGCTTATTCTCATGACAAGCTCTAGTTCATCGAAAACGGATTCCGCATGAATCACTTGTTGCGTTTTCGATATTGGAGTTTTTCTCGGTTTCTCGTATTGAGAGGTTTCACTCTAAAATACATAGAAAAACCTACCCCACTTGTTCTTAAGCTTTTCACTCTTTGTGGGGTAGCTCTTGTCATCTTATTTACAACAAAATTGGTTTCACCTAAATCCGAGTTTCCTAACTCAAGTTGTTGCATTTTCCATATTGGAGGTTTTACCGGTTTGCTGTTTATAGATAGGTAAAACCTTTATCCATTTGCTTCTATCCTACTTTGCTGTACTATGATGTTTCTATGCATATTGTTGTAGAGCTCGTTGTTGTGATTTCAACGAGCCTAAGATCATCGAAATCGGAGTCCGGATGCAAAAGTTATTAAGGTTTTCGTATCGGGTGTTTGGGCAAAAACTGGGGGGCCGGAACTGCCGCCGGGAACACCCCGGCACTGCCGCCGGGAGCACCCCGGCTCTGCCGGTGGCCAAGGCCGGCACTGCCGGCCACCCCTGCACTGCCGGTGGAACAAGGCCGGCACTGCCGGCCACGCCGGCACTGCCGGTGGCTCAAGGCCGGCACTGCCTGCCTGTTCTGCGATTTTGGCCCCAACGGGCAGAAATCTAACACCCCTATTTAAGCCCTTCTTCCTCCTCTTTCTCCCCACTTCTTCTTCCTCCTTTTGCTCTCCACCATTGTTGACCTTGAGAGCTTGCCACATCCCTCTACTCCTCCAATGATTCTTGAATCCATTTGAGGGAAAAGGAAGAGGAGATCTAGATCTATATTTCTACCAATCAAATCCATCTCTTTGTGAGTGGAACTCTCTAGATCTTGATCTTGGTGTTCTTTGTGAATTCCTTTGTTCTTCCTCTCTTATTCCCCCAATAGCTTTTGTAGCTTTGTTGGAATTTGAGAGAGAAGGACTTGAGCATCTTTGTGGTGTTCTTGCCATTGTATTTGGTGCATCGGTTTGAGTTCTCCACGGTGATTCGTGGAGGTGAAAGCAAGAAAGTTGTTACTCTTGGGTTCTTGGAACCCTAGACGGATTCTAGACCTTTGTGGTGATTTGTTGGGAGCCTCCAATTAAGTTGTGGATGTGTGCCCCAACCTTTGTGTAAGGCCCGGTTTCCGCCTCGAAGGAAATCCCTTAGTGGAACCGTGACCTAGGCCTTTGTGGCGAGGGTCACCGGAGATTTAGGTGAGGCGCCTTCGTGGCGTTTGGTGTGTGGTGTGAGTACCGCATCTTGGGGTGAGGCCTTTGTGGCGTTGGTGTGCATCGAGCAACCACACCTCAAGGTGAGCCTCTTGTGGCGTTCGGGAGCACTAAGCCACCGCACCTCTCCACCGGAGATTAGCACTCGCAAGAGTGTGAACTCCGGGATAAATCATCGTCTCCCGCGTGCCTCGGTTATCTCTATACCCGAGCTCTTTACTTATGCACTTTACCTTGTGATAGCCATCGTGCTTGAAGTTATATATATCTTGCTATCACATAAGTTGCTTGTCTTGCTTACCATAAGTTGTTGGTGCACATAGGTGAATCATTGCTTAGAATAAGTTGTTGGTGCACATAGGTGAACCATAGTATATAGGCTTTGGGCTTGACAAAGTAAACGCTAGTTTTATTCCGCATTTGTTAAGCCCATCTCGTAAAAGTTTTTAAATCGCCTATTCCCCCCCCCCCTCTAGGCGACATCCGTGTCCTTTCAATTGGTATCAGAGCAAGGTCTCTCATTCTTAGGCTTCACCGCCTTGAGAGTAAAGATGTCGGTTAGGGGATTAGATCACAATAACTTGTTTATATTTGATGGCACAAATTATGATCTATGGAAAATTTATGTGCTTAATATTTTGCGGGGTATTTCCCCGGACATGGAGCGAATTCTTGACATGGGTTTTTCTTCTCCTAAGGATCCTCAAAATTTATCTCTTGAGGAGAAGAGAAACTCTTGCCTCGATGCTCTTGCTTCTCATGTGTTTTCCATTGTTGTGAGCAATGTAGTTACTTCATCAATCATGCCTTTTGGGAGCGCTCATGAATTATGGACAAAGCTTCAAGATAAATATGATGTGTCCAATATTATTGAGGATGATTGTATTGCTTCCACTTCCGGCCGTGATGAGTTCTCATCTTCATCCACTTCACCAATGTGTGGCAAGACACAAGGTAATGATATGGTGAGTGGTGATGAAAATTGCAATGTTGATTTTGAGCTTACTATTGATGATTCTTCATCTCTATCTCATTGCAATGCTTCATCTTTGGACATAAACACATATAGCAATATAAATCATCTACATGCTTGTGTTAATAGTCCTTGCATATCATGTGTAAGTTGCTTGAATAAATCTCATGATGATATGCTTGTTTTGTCTTGTGGCCATGATAAAAATACTTCTATTTCCTCTAGTTGTTGTGTGACTAACAATGTAGAGGAAACCAAAGATTCTATTGGTCAAGACAAGATCTTGAAAGAAGCCTCAAGTAACTCCTCATCTTTATCTCACGGTTCTCATATATGCCTTATGGCCAAGGGTTCCACGGTACCTCCTACCATGGAACCTAATATTTCTCGTGGGGATAAGGATGAGGATGAATATGAAGAAGATGATTGGGTTGTCTCTCTACGCGATAAGGGTATGAGTGTTTTCAAGGTTATTTGCAAAGATAAAATTGCTTGCTCTCACTTCTTTGAAATCTTGACTACCGCTATTGAGAGCCAAAAACTTATTTGGATGCATGAGAACACCATTGATAAAAAGGGTGCTCTTGAACGAGAGTATGCCGATGATGTAGCATCTTTAAAGAATGAACTTGAAGAAGAACAAACCACCAAGGAAGCTCTTGAGGAGACCTTTGCTCTAGAATTGTCTAGAGAAAAGGAAAACCATGATAGAGCTCTTGAGATGGCAAATGAACTAAAGCTAAAAAATGATAAGCTTGTGTTTGTTAATGCTAAACTCCTTGAGGATTTTGAGCAACTCAAAAAGGGCTCAAGGGTCATTGAGAGTGCGCTCGCCAAACTCACCGAGTCGCATGAGCAACTTAAAGCTTCTTATCTAAAAGAGCATGCCAACTTGCCTTCTCCTATTACTACTAATAATGATGCTTGTGCTACTAACTCTACTTCTTGTGAAGCATCTATCTTGAAGGAGAATGTTGAGCTAAGGGCTCAACTTGATTTGCTAACTTGCAATTATGGAAAATTGGAAGAAAATCATGGAAAGCTTTCTCGCTCCCATGAGGATCTTCTAGCCTCTCATGATAGGCTAAAGTTAGCTCATGAGGCTATCATATCTAAGGCAACACCTTGTGAGCCTCATGTGGATACTAGCACTACTACTCAAAATGCTATATTGCCATGTGCTAGTCCTAGTAATTCATCCACTCATAATATTGCTAAATCTTGTGATAAATTATCTTCCTTGCCTTGTTGCTCTAACAATGAAGATTCTACTTCCTCTAGTACTTGTGTTGTTACTAACCATGTAGAGGAAATCAAAGAGCTCAAGGCCCAAGTCACTTCTTTGAAGAATGACTTGGTAAAGGGTCATGAAGGGAAATGCAAACTTGACACGATGTTGAGTATGCAACAATCCCCCAATGACAAGAGTGGACTTGGATTCAAATCCAACAACAAGAACAAATCCAACAACAACAACAACAACAACAACAACAAGAAGGGCCAAGTACAAGTCAAAGACCCGGCCAAGATTGTTTGCTTCAAGTGCAATATTGAAGGGCACCATGTTAGATCTTGCCCTTTGAAGAAGAAGCAAAAAGGGAAGCGTCCTCAAGCTCAAACTCATATTCAACCTCAAGTTGAAGAAATACCACTTCCCAAGAAGAAACAAGCCAATGCTCCCATTGTGGAGAAACCTAGTGAGAAGAAGGAGAAGAAAATAACTTGCTACATATGCCGTGAGAAGGACCACATCTCCTCCTTGTGCACTATTGGTACCTCATCCAACTCTATCACCATTGATGATGTTTATTCTCTTCGTAAGGATGAGGGTGGCAATGTGTTTGCCAAATATGTTGGTGCTCAAAGTGGTGTCAAGAAAAGAACCATTTGGGTTGCCAAGCCTATTGTGACTAACCTCTTAGGACCCAACTTAGTTGGGGACCAACAATCCAAAATTTGATCAATAGGTGCTTGTTGGAGGGCATTAGAGACTTGGCTACATCATGAAGAATTAAGGGATCTTCATCATTTATATTATCTCAAGCCAAGTCTTTTGGTTATCTTGCTTCTATCATGTATTCAATGTTCCTCCTTGCGGTAACATGTTCTCAACTCACTTATATTGAAAGTTACTCGCCCCTTTGCATGTGTTAGTTTTGTTCCTAGCATGTGTTTGTATATGTTGTGCTTCCTACTTGCTTTTCTTGAGAAATCAAGTCTATGTATGTTGGGTTGCACACCGTGTACTTGTGTTTATGTTGGAGCCTCTTTGCATCTTGTTGTATCTTATATGGCTCTTATGAGAGATTAATGGACTATCCCGTTTTGGGGGAGTGATATTACTTTGGGAATTTCATGATCCTAACAATGTGTGTACATGAGGAATATCACTTAGAATTGATATTGCAAGATTATCTAGTCTCTATGTGGTATGGCATCTTCATGAGAAATTCAAATTCTAATGTCCATTAATATCTCTAGTTGGATCTTATTTGCCTCTTGTGAAAATATATTATTTATCACATTATGGGGGAGTAATAAGCTTTGTGCATATTACAAGCCTAGGAAATGTGAACATTTGAGGTTGTGTCACATAGAATTGATATTGTAAATTATCTCTCATATGTGACATATTTTCTCAAACAAGTTCCAATTTGCTTAAATGGCTTCATTGCTAATATCTTTGTGGATCTTATTTGTGAAAGTTTTTCTTGGCATGGTTTTTCACAATGTGTCCCTCAATACATTTTTTGAAAACCATATGCTTCAAGTCATACTATTAATTGCTTTGCATGTTGGTATGAATACCATTAATTGCTTTGCATGTTGGTATGAATACTATTAATTGCTTTGCATGTTGGTATGAATACTATTAATTGCTTTGCATGTTGGTATGAATACTATTAATTGCTTTGCATGTTGGTATGACTAATTGAAGCTATCAAGAAACTCCCTTTGCATGATGGTTAACTCTTATCTTTTACTATATGCTTTATTCGTTGTAAATATGATCTTATGTATACTTACAAACTACCACCGGGAAATATTTCCTAATACCTCTTGTCCTAGGACAAGTGGTAATAAAATATGAGGTAGATATTTATTGATCATATATACATTGGCTCTTGTGTTCAAATTGCCTTATTTATTGCCATGAATTTGTTTTGCTTTGACTCCCATGTGTCTTCCTTGCATCTTATGGATCTAATTTGTCTATTCAAACTTTCTTAGCATTTTAGTAGATATAGGTAGCGTGATGATCCTAGTTTTGTGCATTTAGTATTCATATGCAAAATCCTAGATAATGCACTAATCTTGGGGGAGCTCTCCTATATTTGTTAGAATGCTTAATATCTCTTGATCATTATAAAAAAATTGGTTTTGGGAGACATAAACTTTCTTTTTGGTACTTTGTGCCATCATAAAAAGTGTCGAGGGTTTGGTTTATTTGTTGGAACCTTGCTCTCTTGGGAGTTGATTATCTCATTCCTTTGTGTTTAGGTTCAATTAGCTTCTTATAATGAGATAAGCCTTTGGAATCAATCTTGTGTTGATTTGATTCTTTGATATAATTTGGACAACCATTGTCTCTTGATTTATTTGGTGTTTTGTCCAAATTGTATCTTCCTTTGGTTCTTGAAAGTATTGTGCATGCATATTTAATATATGTATATCGTATGGCATGTGTTACTTTCTTTGATCCAATATATAGGGTAAACTCCATCAAATCCTAATTTGGCTAAGATGTGCATGAAATTCAATTTCATATCTATATGGACATAGTATTGTGGAGTTTGTCCCATATGTTGTAGTGTGTCTAACTACTTCGGACCCAATTAGTTTCGGGACCATTTTGTACTTACCTTTGTGTTAGGTACAATGGATATGCATTGGATGCTTGTCTCAATCTTGGCGAGAAGTGGTGACTCAATGGTAACTTGAGGCAAGCTAGGATGGTCAACGAACACATATCTACTACATCCTCACCAATGCTATCTCGGTAACAAGTATCTTCTCATGCATATTGTTCTAGCATCCAACCATGTGGTTGCATCTTGGCATGAGTCTCTTAATTTGCAAATGTTGTGCTTCTTGCTAAAGTCTTAATGAAACCGCTTTATTGTGAATGTGACTAATTTGAGATGAGTGCATTTGTTGCGAAGTATATTAAATCATGCTCATGATTCATCCATCCCAACTATGCATATCTAGCAATTTTATTGCATATCATTTCCTCAAACCTCACTCATGTGCAATATCGATGAAAGTGCAAATTGAGTTATTTCTTTTGGTATCTTCTTTTGTGATACTTGTTTCCTTTCTCAATGCATCCCAACTATGTTCTATCCCTTGTTGATATTTGTGATGTATTTTAGATGTTTGTGGTTGAAGTTCATGAATGTACCATAAGATAAAATTGAGCCTTTGGCCATGCTATTAAGCAAAAATTCTTATTGGTATATTGCATGACTTCGTCTTGGATATCATGCTATATTTCTTGTGTATCTATTTTGTGTGTGCATATTTCTTTGTGGATAAATATCTTTGTGATATTGCTCACTTAGAGAAACTTATACACATAAGAGATGATACATCTCCATTTGATATCTTATTTATTTATTGCGTGTTGATTGGTCATGCTAAGCAATATAATTCATTGAAGACTATGATGATGCTTTTTTGCTCATCCTTGTAATAGTCTTATAATATGCTTTATCATGCCTTTCCCATATCCTCTTGGTTGAGCCTTTTATTATGGTGCCTCTTAATTGTTGCTCAACCATTTGTTTGTTGCAAGTGTTAAGCTTAATTTTCTATCTATGATCTATTGCAAATTTGTGTTTTAAATGGTAATGAGGGAGTAAGGATTCAATGTTTGTGCACTTTATACTCCAATGCAATCTGTCTAGTTTTGTGCACAAACCTTGGGGAGCTTCCTCATATTATTTAGAGCAATCTTCTTGATCTTATCATAATATCTATCTTTCTTTTGGTATCTTCTTTGTGGTTCATTTGGTTGCTTGCTTCATTTGTTGAAGCTTCTTAACTTTGTTATCTTTTTTGCAATCTTTGATCCCATCTATAGTGTGATTCCTTCCGAATATTCTTCATTGGATACGTGCATTTCATTCCACTCAAATTATGAGAAATGCAGACGCTATGGAGGAACTTTCACTATTTTGGCCTTCTAAATTTTTCACCCATTTCGGCAATTGGTGCCAATGAGGGAGAAGTTTGGAGGGTTTAAGGGAATTTGTTTATGTCTTTGTTTTGTGCTTAAGCATGTGCCTTTATTGCATTGCATATTGTTGCTTTGCATAGTTGAATATTTAGAGGAAACTCCACTAGGATTTGAATGCCAATATATGCAATGAAAGTCAAGATCATTCACACATGCATATATTATGGGGGAGTTTGCTCTATATATTCAACTTGTTTGTTACTTAAATTCCTTATATAAACCCTCTCAAAGAGATTGTCATCAATTACCAAAATGGGGGAGCTTGAAAGTGCATGGAGCCCCCATGTGTGGTTTTGGTAATTAATGACAATCCCTATGGACTAATGTTTGAATTGAGTTATATTTGTAGGTGTTGTCCATAGGCAATGCTTGAACCATATGTTGGCTTCAAGGTTGCAATAAAAAGAAATTGATGAAGGATATCAAGTGTCAAGTATGTCTTGAAGATGAAGATGAAGTGAGCCCTCAAGTTACTTCAAGACATCAACATGAAGAAATGAAGTGCAAGTTCAAGATGAGTGATGTCTACGGGTGCTTCTATTCTTGTAGACAGTGTTGGGCCTCCAAGAGCAGAGGTTTGTAGAACAGCAGCAAGTTTCGCTTAAGTGGATCACCCAAGGTTTATCGAACTCAGGGAGGAAGAGGTCAAAGATATCCCTCTCATGCAACCCTGCAACCACAAAGCAAGAAGTCTCTTGTGTCCCCAACACACCTAATAGGTGCACTACACTACAAGAAAAGTTCTGATAGACAACGTCTCAAAATCGTCCGCTAAGGGGTATTTTTCGTCGCCCATGGGCCTAACCCGACGATATGGGTTCTGTTGTGGAAACTGCGTCAGGCAAAGTCCAACGAAGTTTTTTCGGTCCGTCGCGCTTGGGCGCCCTTCCGCCACGGAAAATCGGACCGTTGCGCAAGTGTTTCCGGGAGCCCGTTGACCGCCGACGTCATGCAACCGACACGTGGCGTACGCCGTTAACCGGCGGCTAACGGCGTTAACCGGCCGAAACCCCGTGGTAGATGGTAGGCCCACACGAGGCCTCGCCACGTCTTAAGCGGGCCGGGCCAGCTGACATAGTTTGACCGGTCAACTATATAGCTGGGCTGGTCCATCAGTTACGTGGGCCGGGCCTAACCTCTAAGGTTGACTGGTCAAAACTTAAATGGGCCGGCCCATTTAACATGTGGGGTCCACCTTACGACCTACCGGGCCGGCCCAAGAAGCAAGTGGGCCGGGCCGAAACACAGTGGGTCCCACTTTCTCGTTAAAGGGCCGGCCCATTTAGTGTGTGGGGTCCACCGTGTAGCAAGTGGGCCGGGCCAAAAACACAAGTGGGTCCCACTTTCCAGTTAAAGGGTCGGCCCATTTAGTATGTGGGGTCCACCATATAGCAAGTGGGCCGGCCCAACAAGATAGTGGGCCGGGCCAAAAACACAGGTGGGTCCCACTTTCCTGTTAAAGGGCCGGCCCAACAAGATAGTGGGCCGGGCCAAAAGCACAGGTGGGTCCCACCTTCCTGTTAAAAGGCCGGCCCATTTAGTATGTGGGGTCCACCATATAGCAAGTGGGCCAGCCCAACAAGATAGTGGGCCGGGCCAAAAACACATGTGGGTCCACCTTCCTGTTAAAGGGCCGGCCCATTTAGTATGTGGGGTCCACCATATAGCAAGTGGGCCGGCCCAACAAGATAGTGGGCCGGGCCAAAAGCACATGTGGGTCCCACCTTCTCGTTAAAGGGCCGGCCCATTTACCATGTGGGACCACCATATACCAAATGGGCTGGCCCAACAAGATAGTGGGCCGGCTCAATAAGCATGTGGATCCCACTATCGTGTAACCGGGCCGGCCTACTAAAGAAGTGGGCCGGCCCAAAATGAAAGTGGGTCCCACACTACCGTAAGTGGGCCGGCCCAATCTGTTGTAGTGCCCTACTTGTTTGACTAGTCAACATGCATTAAATTTCATGAGCCTAAAATCCGATATCAATGATACACACAATTACATACACAAATAAAACAAGTAGGAAAATTACAAGGCAATTCATGTGCCCAAATAAAAAAAATTACATAGAATCATTGAGGACTTCTATTAGCATCATCAATAACACGTTGACATTTGGCAATCGCCTTGATTGAATCTTGTGTACTCTTTGTCAACATATCAACTACAGATCTTAAAGCAAGCAATACCATGTCTTTTATAAAGTACAGACCTTGAGATATTTACTCGTTTGATGAAAGCAATGGTCTAGGTTGACGGCTATGAGAAGATGCATCGGAAGAAATATCGAAGTTTTTGTGGGCCTCACTTCTAATGAAGATTGCTTCATCACAACCGCATTCCGATAATAATGCAAAAAGAGTTAAACGATGAACTATGCAAACATTTATTATGCAATGTAGATATAAGATAATAACAAGTTGCATAAATAAGACAATGTATGGAACTTGTACTAAGCACAAACTTACATCATAATGTTGCACAGTGGTCGCTACGGATCCTTTTTTGGCGACTATCTTCTAATGATGACTCGCTTCATTAAAACCGCATTCGGTAACATGGCAAACATAGTTACAACAATTAACTATTCAAACATGTATTACGCAATGTAGAGATCGGATAACAGACATGTAGCAGAAATAAGCACAAGATAAGATAAGATGCATGTACTAAGCACATACCGGCTCGCTGCGAGTCCTTCTCTTGCGTGCACTAGTCGTGGTCAACATGCCCGTCATTTTAGGTTCAGCCATCAAGTGAAATGCTAATCCTCCTCGCTCCATTGTCCTTAATCCGTGTTTAGATATCACATTTAAGACCAAGTCACTGGTTTCAAATAACAAAAAACTTGAGCTGCCAAATGAATAAGCCAATATTTACCGGATATCGATTAAAACCAACTAGATGTTGCTTTGCATGAGATACGAATTTCGGACATTCGTATTTAGAGTAGGGTAATGCCAAGGTTTTCCACATAAAGTAAACCGGCATTAAGAATGACCAAATGTCGAGTTCAAATCACCTTCGCAGCTTCTCCAAGACAAGCATATCAAATAGGCAGTAAACATAGTAAAGCATGAATGGCATTGCTATGGCAGTGGTTCCAAGTGTTAATCTCTTGCATAAGGAACAATGCATATAGGTTATAGATAATAACGGAAGTAAACCGCCAAAATTACCAACCAAGAACTCAGATTCCAACCTTCCCTAGCGTCCCCGCCGTTAATGTTGGATGTTCTAATAAGTGGTTCGCATGATCAATCCCTAGGAAAAATAACATTGACAAGTCGAGTCTATGATAATACAAAGACCGGACATGCACGCAAGCAATAACTATATAAGCTAAAGACGAGGTATAATAGAAAGCAGATTGGAAATGCACATAGCATGATTATAAAAGCAAGTGTGAGAATAGCGGACACGAGAAAACAGCTAGCGACTAGCGGTGAGCTAATGACGTGGTATAAGAACAAGCAGATTGGAAATGCCCATAGCATGACTATAAAAGCAATGCGACAATAGCATGCAAGTACAAAAACAAGTTGGCAGCAAATGAATGGGTATAAGGCTATAAATATGTGGATGCACACAGTGTCGATAGAATGAACAGGATGGTAGCGACCGGATAATGCTTTTGTACTTGTACAATATTTAAACAAACTTCATGCGAAGCAACACATCAAGAAAGTTAACGGCATATGAGATCCGCAAATAACTACACAAAACATGGCTAAAGAAACACCGCGATCTAACGGGCCAGCGTACTAACCAAGCTGCGGCGGGGTGGACGGGGGCGGCAACTTGCATTCCGGCGGCGGCGAACGCGGGAGACGATGAATCGACCCTCGTTTCGGTAGAAGCGGGCGTTAGTGAAGCGGATCCGGTTGGCCGGCAAGGGATTCGGTGAAGTTGATACAGCCGCTGCGCCGAGGTAGTCGGTGGCGAGGTCGGCGGTGAAGCGCATCCGTCGGTGGCGAAGTCGGCGGTGAAGCGGATCCGTCGGTGGCGAGGTCGGCGGTGAAGCGGATCCGTCGGTGACGAGGGCGGCGGGGAGCGGATCAGGTGGGTGGACAGCCAACACGATCAAGGCTACGCTCGTGGAGGAGTATGCCGGCGGCGAAGCAGATCTAGTACCGTAGAGAGTCGAGCTTTGGCGTGTGAGAGTATTTTTGAGCTAATGGGGCGAATGGTTGGTGGGTGGGTGTGGGCCGGTGGGGAGGGTTCGGGATCTAGGCAAGATATTTCATTGTTACCGAATGAGCCCTCCATGGTCGGTGGGTTGTAGCTTCCGGACCAGGGTTAAAAGGGTAAAACTGGTCACGGGATTTTCGAATGGATGCGGCGGGATGATTTGGCGCGCGGCCGAAATTTTCAGCTTCAAGCTACGAGCGAACGACAAAAATAATGTTCTTCCCCGTGGAGCTCTCATTTCTTCCTCTTCTCTTTCTCCCTCGAGTCTTTCCCACTCCCCGGCTCCTCTCCCCCTTCTCTCCGGCGGCCTCGCCGGCGGAGACGAGGCCGACTTCTCTCTCGTATATTGTACACCCTCCGAACTAAATTAATTGATTCAACTTTCCTTAGACGCGTATGTATCTAGAGTAAAAACATGTGTGGATACATCCATATTTAGATAAGCAAAGTTGAGTCAGCTAATTTGGATCCGAGGGAGTTAGTGTTGTTGTAAGCTTAGATCCAGTGTTTCCCATGAGCAGAATGGCGCAATGGAGTCGGGGATCTCGTCATCGGCTTCCGATCCGGCTCGTGGTGAATCCGGCGGATCTTGCCGGCCAAACCCCGATCTCGGTGCCATCAATGTGATGGCGCTAACGGTGAGGCTTTCTTTGGTCGGTGCTTCGGATCCGGCCAATGGGGAAGTCAAGCCGCTAAAGTTCACAAGCTCGGGGCATACGACGGCGTCATCCGTCTTGCCCGTGCACATCTTGGCCTTTCGGCGGCCCTTCTCGGAGCCAATATGCCGTTGTCGAGGCCCTTCTTCTCCTTCGTCCCGGCGACTACCGGCGACACCGTCCCAAGTGGTGCGTCCCCGGCGACGGAGTTGCTCGGAAAGGATGCGGAGCAGTAGATCCGATGTGCGGTCGAGAAGGACTCGATTGATTTTCTTCTATATGTTTTGGGGTCCTTTTTGTAAAGTTGCAGGTTCTATTAGTTATTGTCTAGTACTTTTGGTCCTCTATGTAATTTTTTGGACTAGTTTCCATTGGCACTCGATAAACTTGAATTTTGACAAGTTCACAGGGAAAAAATTCCTTTGCACATATGGCCTATCATGTATAAACATTCTTGAGATTTAAACTATATGTAATGTGCCATGCATTAACCCTAAACCATATATATGTAACTAACCCTAGCTGATCAAACCCTACTTAATTAAAACAAATAACCCTAAACTATACGCATGCACTTTATGCGCAAAGACGCGGGTGCCTCTAATAATGTGTGTGCGCACTCGATCGATGATCCCTAAACCTTATACAACCCCGAAACCCTAATCCCTAATCCCTAAACCCTAAACACCATAAACACTAAACCCTATACCCTAAACCCTAACCCTAACCCTAAACCCTAATTAAACCCTATATATAGGCCAACGACACTTAATTGTGCATCAAGCAGGCCAGTGGTGCCTCGCGGTCCTCTAATTAAATTAAATGTGCCATGCATTAACCCTAAACCATATATATGTAACTAACCATAGCTAATCAACCCTACTTAATGAAAACACATAACCCTAAAGTATACTAGCTATAACCCGATCTAATAAAAACATGCTCTATGTATAGCAGACTAGCTAGCAAACCTTAGATTAACACCAATTAATATATACATGGCCTATATCGATCATGTTGTATAACATATCCCCGAGATTCATTAATTAATTATATAATTATCGTGATAAATTAATTAACTCTAATTTTGACAAGTTCTCTCGAATGAAAACACATTTGATTAAGTTGCCTCATAATATATATATATAATTAGTGTGCATGCATGTCCTACCATGCATTCGTGCATATGTTTTAATGTATATTTGAACATATTCTTGGGGATTTCAATCTCTCTCTCTCGATCATCTATATATCGTTGGTGGCCAAAAAACACACATATATATGCATGCAATTTATGCGTAAAGGCGCGGGTGCCTCTAATAATGTGTGTGCGCACTCGATCGATGATCCCTAAACCTTAAACAACCCTAAAACCGTAAATATATAATCCCTAATCCCTAAACCTAAACACCCTAAACACTAAACCCTAAACCCGGCCTAGACCCTAACCCTAACCCTAACCCTAAACCCTAGCTAACCCTAAACCCTAATTAAACCCTATGTATAGGCCAACGACACTTAATTGTGCATCGAGCAGGCCAAGGGTGCCTCTCGCGGTCCTCTAATTAAATTAAATGCGCCATGCATTAACCCTAAACCATATATATGTAACTCACCCTAGCTAATCAACCCTACTTAATTAAAACACATAACCCTAAACTATACTAGCTAGCTATAACCCGATCTAATAAAAACATGCTCTATATATTGCAGCTAGCTAGCAAACCGTAGATTAACACCAATTAAAATATACATGGCCTATATCGATCATGTTGTATAACATATCCCAGAGATTCATTAATTAATTATATAATTATCGTGATAAATTAATTAACTTGAATTTTGACAAGTTCTCTCGAATGAAAACACATTTGATTAAGTTGCCTCATAATATATATATAATTAGTGTGCATGCATGGCCTACAATGCATTCGTGCATATATTTTATTGTATATTTGAACATATTCTTGGGGATTTCAATCTCTCTCTCGATCATCTATATATCGTTGGTGGCCCAAAAAACACACATATATACGCATGCATGCACTTTATGCGTAAAGGCGCGGGTGCCTCGATCTAATAATGTGTGTGCGCACTCGATGATCCCTAAAACCTTAAACAACCCTAAAACCCTAAATCCCTAATCCCTAAACCCTAAACCCTAAACACCCTAAACACTAAACCCTATACCCTAGACCCTAAACCCTAACCCTAACCCTAACCCTCTCGCCCTAGCTAACCCTAAACCCTAATTAAACCCTATGTATAGGCCAACGACACTTAATTGTGCATCGAGCAGCCCAGGGGTGCCTCGCGGTCCTCTAATTAAATTAATTAAATGCGCCATGCATTAACCCTAAACCATATATATATGTAACTAACCCTAGCTAATCAACCCTACTTAATTAAAACACATAACCCTAAACTATACTAGATATAACCCGATCTAATAAAAACATGCTCTATATATAACAACTAGCTAGCAAACCGTAGATTAACACCAATTAAAATATACATGGCCTATATCGATCATGTTGTATAACATATCCCCGAGATTCATTAATTAATTATATAATTATCGTGATAAATTATTTAACTTGAATTTTGACAAGTTCTCTCGAATGAAAACACATTTGATTAAGTTGCCTCATAATATATATATAATTAGTGTGCATGCATGGCCTACAATGCATTCGTGCATATATTTTAATGTATATATGAACATATATATTCTTGGGGATTTCAATCTCGATCTCTCTCTCGATCTCGATCATCTATATATCGTTGGTGGCCCAAAAAACACACATATATACGCATGCACTTTATGCGTAAAGGCGCGCGCGAGTGCCTCTAATAATGTGTGTGCGCACTCGATCGATGATCCCTAAACCTTAAACAACCCCTAAATTAAACCTTAAATCCCTAATCCCTAATAGTCCCTAATCCCTAATCCCTAAACCCTAAACACCCTAAACGCTAAACCCTAAACCCTAAACCCTAACCCTAACCCTAACCCTAACCCTAAAACCCCAACCCTAACCCTAACCCTAACCCGAACCCTAACCCTACCCCTAACCCTAACCCTAACCCTAAACCCTAGCTAACCCTATACCCTAAACCCTAGACCCTAAACCCTAGACCCTAAACCCTAACCCTAACCCTAACCCTAACCCTAAACCCTAGCTAACCCTAAAACCCTAATTAAACCCTATGTATAGGCCAACGACACTTAATTGTGAATCGAGCAGGCCGAGGGGTGCCTCGCGGTCCTCTAATTAAATTAAATGTGCCATGCATTAACCCTAAACCATATATATGTAACTAACCCTAGCTAGCTAATCAACCCTACTTAATTAAAACACATAACCCTAAACTATACTAGCTAGCTATAACCCGATCTAATAAAAACATGCTCTATATGTAGCAGCTAGCTAGCAAACCGTAGATTAACACCAATTAAAATATACATGGCCTATATCGATCATGTTGTATAACATATCCCCGAGATTCATTAATTAATTATATAATTATCGTGATAAATTAATTAACTTGAATTTTGACAAGTTCTCTCGAATGAAAACACATTTGATTAAGTTGCCTCATAATATATATATAATTAGTGTGCATGCATGGCCTACAATGCATTCGTGCATATATTTTATTGTATATTTGAACATATTCTTGGGGATTTCAATCTCTCTCTCGATCATCTATATATCGTTGGTGGCCCAAAAAACACACATATATACGCATGCATGCACTTTATGCGTAAAGGCGCGGGTGCCTCGATCTAATAATGTGTGTGCGCACTCGATGATCCCTAAAACCTTAAACAACCCTAAAACCCTAAATCCCTAATCCCTAAACCCTAAACCCTAAACACCCTAAACACTAAACCCTATACCCTAGACCCTAACCCTAACCCTAACCCTAACCCTCTGCCCTAGCTAACCCTAAACCCTAATTAAACCCTATGTATATATAGGCCAACGACACTTAATTGTGCATCGAGCAGCCCTGGGGTGCCTCGCGGTCCTCTAATTAAATTAATTAAATGCGCCATGCATTAACCCTAAACCATATATGTGTAACTAACCCTAGCTAATCAACCCTACTTAATTAAAACACATAACCCTAAACTATACTAGATATAACCCGATCTAATAAAAACATGCTCTATATATAACAGATAGCTAGCAAACCGTAGATTAACACCAATTAAAATATACATGGCCTATATCGATCATGTTGTATAACATATCCCTGAGATTCATTAATTAATTATATACTTATCGTGATAAATTATTTAACTTGAATTTTGACAAGTTCTCTCGAATGAAAACACATTTGATTAAGTTGCCTCATAATATATATATATAATTAGTGTGCATGCATGGCCTACAATGCATTCGTGCATATATTTTAATGTATATATGAACATATATATTCTTGGGGATTTCAATCTCGATCTCTCTCTCTCGATCATCTATATATCGTTGGTGGCCCAAAAAACACACATATATACGCATGCACTTTATGCGTAAAGGCACGCGCGGGTGCCTCTAATAATGTGTGTGCGCACTCGATCGATGATCCCTAAACCTTAAACAACCCCTAAAACCTTAAATCCCTAATCCCTAAACCCTAAACACCCTAAACACTAAACCCTAAACCCTAAACCCTAACCCCTAACCCTAACCCTAACCCTAACCCTAACCCTAACCCTAACCCTAAACCTTAGCTAACCCTAAACCCTAAACCCTAGACCCTAAACCCTAGACCCTAAACCCTAACCCTAACCCTAACCCTAACCCTAAACCCTAGCTAACCCTAAAACCCTAATTAAACCCTATGTATAGGCCAACGACACCTAATTGTGCATCGAGCAGGCCAGGGGTGCCTCGCGGTCCTCTAATTAAATTAAATGTGCCATGCATTAACCCTAAACCATATATATGTAACTAACCCTAGCTAGCTAATCAACCCTACTTAATTAAAACACATAACCCTAAACTATACTAGCTAGCTATAACCCGATCTAATAAAAACATGCTCTATATGTAGCAGCTAGCTAGCAAACCGTAGATTAACACCAATTAAAATATACATGGCCTATATCGATCATGTTGTATAACATATCCCGGAGATTCATTAATTAATTATATAATTATCGTGATAAATTAATTAACTTGAATTTTGACAAGTTCTCTCGAATGAAAACACATTTGATTAAGTTGCCTCATAATATATATATATATAATTAGTGTGCATGCATGGCCTACAATGCATTCGTGCATATATTTTAATGTACATTTGAACATATATATTCTCTTGGGGATTTCAATCTCGATCTCTCTCTCGATCATCTATATATCGTTATTGGTGGCCCAAAAAACACACATATATACGCATGCACTTTATGCGTAATTAAAGGCGCGCGCGGGTGCCTCTAATAATGTGTGTGCGCACTCGATCGATGATCCCTAAACCTTAAACAACCCCTAAAACCTTAAATCCCTAATCCCTAATAATCCCTAATCCATAATCCCTAAACCCTAAACACCCTAAACACTAAACCCTAAACCCTAAACCCTAACCCTAACCCTAACCCTAACCCTAACCCTAAACCCTAGCTAACCCTAAACCCTAAACCCTAGACCCTAAACCCTAACCCTAACCCTAACCCTAAACCCTAGCTAACCCTAAAACCCTAATTAAACCCTATGTATAGGCCAACGACACTTAATTGTGCATCGAGCAGGCCGGGGGTGCCTCGCGGTCCTCTAATTAAATTAAATGTGCCATGCGCGCATTAACCCTAAACCATATATATGTAACTAACCCTAGATAATCAACCCTACTTAAAACCCGATCTAATAAAAACATGCTCTATATATAGCAGCTCTAGCTAGCTAGCAAACCGTAGATTAACACCAATTAAAATATACATGGCCTATATCAATTTTAATATATATTTGAACATATTCTAGGGGATTTCAATCTCTCTCTCTCGATCATCTATATATCGTTGTTGGTGGCAAAAACACACACATACGTACATATATACGCATGCACTTTATGCGCAAAGGCGCGGGGTGCCTCTAATAATGTGTGTGCGCACTCGATCGATGATCCCTAAATAACCTTAAACAACCCTAAAACTCCCCTAAACCCTAAACACCCTAAACACTAAACCCTAGACCCTAAACACCCTAAACACTAAACCCTAAATCCTAGCTAGACCCTAAACACCGTAAACACTAAACCCTAAACCCTAAACCCTAAACACCCTAAACACTAATTAATTAAACCCTAAACCCTAGACCCTAAACACCCTAAACTAAACCCTAGACCCTAGCTAGCTAAACACCCTAAACACTAAACCCTAAACCCTAAACCCTAGCTAACCCTAAACCCTAATTAAACCCTATATATAGGCCAACGACACTTAATTGTGCATCAAGCGAGGCCGGGGTGCCTAGCTCGTGGTCCTCTAGTTAAATTAAATGTGCCATGCATTAACCCTAAACCATATATATAACTAACCCCTAGCTAATCAAACCCTAGTTCATTAAAACACATAACCCTAAACTATACTAGCTAGCTATAACCCGATCTAATAAAAACATGCTCGATCTATATATATAGCAACTAGCTAGCAAATTAAACGGTAGATTAACACCAATTAATATATACGACATGGCCTATATCGATTTCAATCGCTCTCTCGTATGTAGATCTCTCTCTACCTCTCTCTCTCTCTGTCTCTCTCTCTCTCTCTCTCTCGTTAATTGGTGGCCAACAACACACACATGCACTTTGTGCGCAAAGGCATGCGCCTCTAATAATGTGTGCGCAGTCGATCAATCTAGTTTTGATTAATCATAGCACACAAATAAAGAAGTTGTATTTGAATCCACACAACCTAATCTAAAACACATAACCCCTAACATGGCCTAATTAATTAACCCCTTCTCTCTACCTAATTAGTGGAAATTGCACAAAATCAAAAGGGGTCCCTCACTAATTGTGCATATCTCGCTAGATTGTGATAAACTTTTGCCCCATATATATTTGGTGGATGGGTGCATCTTGGCATGTAAAACAATTAGTGTTTGCAAATGGCGTTGTCAAAATTTATGTACAAATGATTTCTTTCCATCCAAAGTGCATAAAATGGGAGTTTTAATGAAGAAAGTACAAATAAAACAGCTCAACATGCTTCCACACCCCGATTTCCACACGAAGTAGAACATATTTAAAGGATAATTCCAGAGTTTTACTATTTTTCAAGCAACTTTGCTAATTTTCCCCCACTCACATGACTTTATGTCGATTTAACGAAAATATGGCGAATTTCAACTACATGGGCGGGATAGTTTGAATTGTGCGCGCGGCAAAGGGAACCGCCTATTCCTCAACCTTGTGCACGGCAAATTACACACGCAACTCCATTAAACGCCATTTAATTATCACCCCGCGGCCCGGCCGCATGACCCCCCCCCACCCCTACACAACTTATCCCCGTCCGTGCGAAGAGCTTCCCTCCCCGTCCCGTCCGTGCGAAGAAGAAGCTTCCCTCCCCGTCGTTCTTCTCGAGACGCACCGGCGGTCAAGTTGATCCACTGTAGGGCTGCTATCTCTAGCTCAATCATGTATCGGGCAAGACGGCCTAACGATTTATATTTTCTTGATGCTGCTAAAAAATTCGTCAAGTATGCTCGAACTAATTGGCACTTTATAGTTTTCCGCTCGATTTGTCATCGATCAATTTGTTCATTTGCGTGGGCATATAGAGTCGGCTCTGCACTCGATCCGTTAATTTGCTGAAATGCCATGGCAGCAGTTTTGTACACGATCTCGTTTGCTAAAATGTCGATGGGCATTTTTTGTTTTGTACTCGACATGATTGCTGAAATGCATAATCATGTAGTATAGTTTTGTACTCGATTGATATACATTTCCTACTTCGCCTTAAATTAATCACCAACCATCGTATCTCATAATTAAACAGATGGACGGAACTTGGATACTCGCATGGACACTTATGTTCCCCTTCATATATAAATGGTGTTCAACCCTTTATGGGGTTTATTAGAGCTCATGAAGGTCACAACCTGGACGTGTATTGCCCGCGCTGCACATGTATGAATGGTGAGAAGAGGCCTCACCCTGTAGTGGCAGATCATTTACACATTTTTGGGATGGACCGCACATATGTTAGGCGGGTTTAGCATGGTGAACCATATAATGATCCTTTAGCAGGAGAAGCAGATCTTGCTCACACTGTATGTGTGCTGGCATATGTAGTTAATTATTTATATTGATGTTGCCGCTGTTTCAATCAATAGTTTGCATTGCTGTGCAAGGTTCTGTACTCAAATTTAACTTGTTGCGTATGGATGGACGGGAAGGAGAGAAAAAGCGCTTGCTTCAGGAAACGGGTTTCAGCTCCGGGACATGTGCTGTGCCAGATGAGAAGGTAAATATGTAAAACGGCATTTGTTCAGGTTGCATCCCTTAGATGTTTGTCTAATCGGTTGATGTACTAATTGCAGAAGCATAGAGTTGAAGAGGTCTCTCGGCTTGATGGGAGATTTGAAGATGAATCTCAGCTTGATGCACTCGTGGATGGTACTCGATGACGAGCCTTTCATAGACGAAGGTCCCGCACCCGAGATTATCCAGCCTACGTAAGGAGGCCGTGGACCGAGTACACAGCTTTGCGTTGAAGTGGATGCACGCCCGGAGATCATCAGGGGCGTCCGGGTAGTCTCAAGACCAGCCAGCCCCGATGCACTCGTGGATGGTACCGATGACGAGCCTCTCATAGACGAAGGTCCCGCACCCGAGATTATCCAGCCTACGTAAGGAGGCCGTGGACCGAGTACACAGCTTTGCGTTGAAGAGGATGCACACCCGGAGATCATCGGGGCGTCCCGTAGTCTCGTGACCACCCGCACTCGATGCAAAATGTTGAGCTACTTTATGATTCGTACTCTTATGTTCCGGTGCTGTAGTATGTTATGATTTGTACGCCTTTGGCGCTAGATTAACCATTCGATGGATGATCGCGTTGCAAAATTCGACACCCACACAATCAGCTCATCGTATGAGTAGTAGCACAATTACTTCTACAACGATTCCTGCCGACGCATTAGTTGGTAGCATGAAACACTTTCGGTACTCCTCTCCGATTCATATTAATTGACTCAATTCTGTCTAGATATGGATGTATCTAGATGCATTTGTTAACTAGACTAACAAACTTGAGTCAGCTTAATATGAATCCGTGTAAACCGCCCAATCCTCGAGCAGCCTAGTTTATTGACTCGGACTCCAAGCCTCTCGCGGCAAGCCATCGACGAAGCTTTGACCAGATCTTGGCCCGCAATTTTTGTGTGTGGCGAATAGCAAAGCTTTGACCAGCTCCTCTCGGGATGCAGCACGCCGGTGAGCTTGCACGGTTGCCATGAGCACTTTCCGGCGGAACTTCCTCTTCGGCGCCCTCAAGCCGTCGCTGCGAGACAGCACGCAAGTGCCTCGAGGTGGACGGAATTCCGGATCTCGGGGCCGGGGGTCCGCATCGTCCGGGAACGATCTCCAGCGGGTTAACGAGGACATGCATGGCGGCCAGGGGATTTTTTTTTTTTGGTTTGAGCTTGGGATTTGGGGTTTTTTCGGATAGGGGAGGAGGAACCGAGGAAGAGGAAGGAACAGCCGCGTGCTTGGCGCGTGGCGGTGTGCTTGAATTTCGAATTTTTGTGAAATGTTTCATTTCCCTGCTACAATTTGGGGGTTTCTTGACGCGCCAATGCGTCCCGCCGGGCAGCTTCAAGTGAATTTGGGGTGCCACGCTATGGGCCCTAGTTTCAGTGAGACATGTAATGACTAGTCACATCAGTAAGTTCACTGTGTAATAAAATATGTTACCCTCCCCTTTATGTAGCACCCCTTCTCTCCCGATCGAGTGCCGATTGCCGACGGATGCAAGCCGCTAGCTCGATCCCCTCCTTTCGCCTCCACCGTCCAGGCATCCAGCCTGGAGGGGCAAGCTGCATCTAGACCAAGCGGATTAGGTAGGACTAGTAATGTTCTTTCCTTTCTCGAGATCGGTTCTTTTTCCTCTCCTCGATATCTTGCGCATCTCTTTTCTATTCCGGGCGAAGGGGCGTCTTTTCGGTCACCCTCGAGCCGGGAGTGATTGATGGGGGTGGGGGCGGGGGCTACCTTTGCTTGGATTGGGGTGTTCTTCCTTTATTTGTCGACATTTGCAACCTTTGTAGTTTCGCCGATCCTCACCGTATCTTTTGTCAGCTTGTACAGAAAGGTAAGACCTCGGCGGCGGGGGCAATGGAGCGTAAGGCCACCACGCATGTGGGCAGCTTGGCTGAGCCCGAGCTGCGTCCCCGCCCCGCGAAGGTGTACTCCGTTTTCTTATCCACTCTTTACCTTTTAAGTGTCTCTCTCGCATCCTCAATCTGTTCCTCGTTCGGAATATGCTTAAAGTAGCACATGTCTTCGCTTGTTTGTGCGTAAAGCCTCCGTGACACCATGCTCTATATTCTCTCGTATCAGGTTGGTACCTCCGGGTTCCGTGCCGAGGCTATGGGGAACGAGAATAGCGCCCCACCTCGCCGCAGGAGCATGGCCCGATCTCGCAGAGACAAGAAGCGAAATGCCATCGCCGAGGCTGGGCGTGGACCGCCCGTGGGTAATTTTTTTTAACCAACTTACCATGATGTAGTCCGAATCCGATACTCCCTCAGATCCAAATTAATTGACTCAACTATCTCGTAGATACGGATGTATCTAGATGTGTTTTAGCTCTAGATACTACTCGCCTCCATCCCAAAGCTTTGGGCTTATATTATTTTTAGAAAGTCAAACTATACCATGTTTGACTAAGCTTTTACCAAAAATCAGCAACATGCAAAATACAAAATTAATATCATTAAATAGATAATAAAATATATTTTCCTACGGTATCTACAAAGTATTATATTTGTTGATAGAATGTTCTAAAATTTTGGTCAAACTTTGCTTGTTTTGATTTCTCAAAAATAAATAAGGCTTAAGCTTTTGGATGGTGGTAGTACATTCATATCTAGACAAAGCTGAGTTAACTAGTTTTTTGTCTCTCCATAGCTAGTGTTCACGCTGCAAAAGGCTAAGAGCATCCACTATATGCATCAGTCTATCTCATACAGTAATTCAATATCACCGCCGAGGTCCGCCTTTTGTTTTGCTATTCATATGCGACCGAAACTTTAGAGCCTTTACTCAAAAGGAAGATCAAAACTGCGGCCGATCAGCTGCCAGTATGTTGATGCCGCCCCCATCTTCTAAATGCCTCTACAAGCACAAGGCCACGCGCCAGCTGGGTGGTGATCTTTTAATGAATATGGTATATTTTCTTAATCCATAAAACATGCCTTGATTTTTCTCTGTTTATTGTCGGTTTTTTCTATGCTTGCCAAAAGTTTACAACAACAACAACAACAACCAAGCCTTTCAGTCCCAAACAAGTTGGGGTAGGCTAGAGTTGAAACCCATAAGATCTCGAAGCCAAAAATTTAGAAACACCAAATTCGTTTGCTTACAATCATCATACAAGTAATGTTCATCTACTCCAGTTCCCCTAACCCAACAAAAAATGATGTTAATTACGATTTTTAGATTAAAAGAGCACCATTAGGCGCTGTTAATTACGACTTTGAGATTGAAATGTCATTTGCAATTGTTAATTACAATTTTGAGACAAATGGTTAGTTTAACCTCGATCTCTTCTGCTCTCCATTTATCCCAACCGAACAAAAATTTAACCATTCCATTCCTCTGAAATGGAACCATTCCATTCCATTCCACGCTGTTTCATAACCGAACACACCCTTGCATTGTTGTGAACTGTTGTCCATACACGGCCATACCCTTCCACTTACATCCAACACTATATGCATCAGTCTGTCTCAGAGTCATTCAATATCACTGCTGAGATCTGTTCCCATTCTTATGCAGGCTGAAACTGCCGCGCCTTTACTCAAGTGGATGCAAAATGAGGCTAATGAGGCTGCTGTGAGGACGATGGTGCCGACACCATCTTCCGAAAACCTCTACAAGCACGAGGCCATGGGCCAGCTGGGTGGTGACCTTTTAATGAATCTCGGTATATTTTCTTAATCCACATACATGATTTCATTATTATCTCGTTTAATTACTCGTTGGCTTTTTCTAATGCTTACCAAAAGTTCAGAAACACCGCGTTTGCTTACAATCATCATACACTAATTTTTTACTTTTCGATCTGTCTCATCCAAGTATATAAACTCGTTGATTTCCATTGGCTTCTTTTGTAATCATTTGCATTGTTGTCAACCGTTCTCTATGCACAACCCTATTCTTCCACTTACACCCGCACTATTTGCATCAGTCTATCTCATAGATTTATTAAATATCAATGATGAGTTCTGTTGCTATTCATATGCAGGATGAAACTTCGTGCCTCTACTCAAATGGATAAAAAATGATCCCGATGAGGCTGCCGTGAAGACGATGGTGCCGCCACCATCTTCTCGAAAACCTCTCAAGCACAAGGCCACGGGCCACCTGGGTGGTACCCTTTTCAGCAAGGTGTATATTTTCTTAATCCTCATACATGATTTGATTTTTGTCTCGTTTATTGCCGGCTTTGTCTAATGCTTACCAATAGTTCGAAACACACACACACCTATTCTTACACTTACATCCAAGCACTATATGCATCGGTGTCTCATAGATTCATTTTATATATCACTCGCCGATGTCCGTTGCTCTTCAATTTTCATATGCGGACCGAAACCGCTAACCCTTCATTGGTCAAAAGGATTGCAACCGCCGCCGATGAGGCATCTGCAGCAGGCCGCCACCAAGTTACCGTCGCCCCCACCTTCCGGATGCTTATATAAGCTCAAGTCCAAGGACCAGCTCGGCCGTAACCATCCAAGGGTTCGGGTATATTTTCTTAAGCCACATATACATGCCATGATTTATGTCCGATATTATCTCCGCTCTGTCTAATGCTTTTTGGAATTCGGAAACACCAAATTAGCATGCTTATATTCATCATACACTAATTTTTCACTCGTTCAGTTTGTAACATAGTGTTATGCACTCGCTTGTCAACATTTGCATTGCTCTGAACTATGCACTTTACACAACCTAATTCTTCCACTTACATTCAGCGCTACGCACCAGTAGTACCTCCCATGTTTCCTTCACCATCCCGATGCCGAGCTTGCGGGAATATGGCGGGCCCATGTACATACCCCGCATATAACACCTCCTATGGCTCTATCTACCTTTCTAGTAGCTCCTTCACAGCAGTTACAGGTATGTATTCTCAGTGGTTTAGCATGAATTGGCATATAGTAAAGTCTTGTTTTTAGTCTTCCCGCTTCTTACATTTGTATCAATTTTCACATGCAGATCGTACCTTGTGAACTTCGTCCTATGATTAACCAGATGTGTCCGGATGAAGGGTCTTTCACTATGCATGGCAATGGCAAATTGATGAACACCTACACGGTCTATGAGGTGTATGTCTACAAGACGCAGGCCATCACATATTTGTATGGACATGATTGGAGAAAGTTTGCTTTTGACTACGGTCTGAAGAAGGGCGACGAGCTGAGGATCAGAAACTCAAACGGGCAGATATACGTAACTGCTTACATAGTTGGAGACACTTCCAAATATATAATATGTAACTTTTTTCTACTCATATCTTTTGATAACTGTTCTGAGCAGCTTGTACTAAACCATTCCCTCTCGTTCTAGCTTGCCGGGTTTAACATGATCAAAGCTGCAGATCCCCCGATGGAACATGAGCGGATGTCACAAAGGGCAACCACACCAAGCACCGGCACCGGCTTCCCACTCTCCCGCATCAAGCACCGGTTCCCGTACCAGCTCCGTTTATCGCATCTACCCAGCTAGCCCCCTACATCAGCATTGGTTCCCGTAGAGGCCCCATATACTACACCCGCCCAGCAGGCTCCCGCATCGAGCACCGGTTCCTCTAGTCGCACCGTTTACCGCACCTGCCCAACAGCCTCCTCGCATCAAGCACCGGTTCCTCTAGAGGCACCGTTCATCGCACCTCGCCCAGCTAGCCTCCTGCATCGCACCAGCTCGTGTACCAGCCCAGTGCTCCCGCACCTCGCCCAGCCTGCATCACCGAGGTCTCAGCTCATTGCCGTGGCCACCCGTGTGGTGACCAGGACGCATCCGAAGGCTATGTTCGTGAGTATATGACAAGCATAACTCGCTCTTATCTTGATGTCTTCTCTCGCTCAAAGTCTCACATGGTTCAAGTGCATTGGTGCCATTGACTAATTTTTGGTGGTATCTCTTGCTTTGAATCAGAAATTGCCTAAAAGTATCGCCAAGGATCTCAATGCCGGCCCAAGGGGCAAGATTTCCTCGTCATGGAGAGTGAAGGTCTCACCGTGGAGGGACGGTACTCCGTCGGTCCTACGGATGGCCGCTTGGTCGTTACTTCCAGGTGGAAAAAGTTCATTGACGGTGCCAAACTTCGCATTGGATCAAAGTTGAAGGTCAAGATCTTTCGATGCCGCTGTGACATGCCGGTCATAAAGTTCGCGGTTGTCTAGTTCTCGTTGCCCCATGAGCCCTTAGCAAATGCATTTGTAGTTATACTTATATAAGGTTATCTTATCCGAACCGCTAATTAATTGTATGGGTGGTAAAACTCGGCAAGCTTTTGCTCTTAGCAAGTATGTATGTATGATCAGCTATTATGATAACTAATGTTTGTGTTCATCTTAATTTGCATTTCCGTTTTAGAAAAAAACTTAATTTCTATTTTGGCTGACCTGTTAGAGAACTATCACATTGAACCCACAACATGATTCAAATAGATTCATTACACCGAGCCACATGTCTTGACCTTGCTATACACTACTTCCATTAATCACTGCAAGAAGGCTTACCTGAGCTGCCTGAACCATGGCAGATTCGAATCCACCTTATCTATCTAGAAATACAACCTTTGCGTAAAGAGGATTTGCAAGTATGGGGAGGCCGACATTGGGGACCCATGAGCCGACGAGCGTCGTCAACGTTTTAAAGGTGGCAGGAGATCGAAAGAAAAATAAGCCAAAAATCAGTTGGTAAACAAATTCAAGAAAAGAAACATTTACCTTTCGAGAGGATGACATGCGGGACCCATGAGGCAAGAAAGCATCCTCAACTATTTCAAGGCGGCAGGGGATCAAAAGAAAAAAAGGAAATAGCCGTAAATTAATTAGGGTCAAAAATAAATCCATCAAAGGAAACTTTTATTGTTCATAGAGGATGACATGTGGGACCGACTTGCCAACATACGTCGTCATCGTTTCAAAGGGGGCAGGGATCAAAAGAAAAAGGCAAATAGCCGAAATTAGGGGAAAAAATAAATCCAACAAAGGAAACTTTTATTGTTCATAGAGGATGACATGCGGGACCCATGAGCCAGCAGCTTCCTCAACGTTTCAAAGTCGGCATGAGATTGAAAGAAAAAGGCAAGTGACATACTATCATGAGCCAAAAATAATCCAAGAAAGAAACTTTATTGTACATAGAGGATGACATGCGGGTCCCATTTTATAGCAGCGGTCTCAACGCTTCCAAGGCGGCACAGGACCGAAAGAAAAATGAAGTAGCCGTAAATCGTGGTGTGAAAAAAATCCAAGAAAAGAAAGATTTCAATTGGGTCAGTATCTGGATATCCGGGCCTTCGAACTATCCCGCCGGGCCTTTTGACTCGCACAATTTCAGCCCACTCCAAAACAGGAAAGGTCGAATTTTTCTAAAAAAAAACAGGAAAGTCCTATGCTTCGCAAAAACAAAAAACAAGGAGATTCAACATATAAGTTTGTTTATGTAGATATAAAGATTTAATTTATCCGTTTGCAATAGCTCAGAGCGAAATACAACGTTTATTGTCTGCAAAATAAAATATCACATGTTTCTTGTACGGGGAGGCCGACATCGGGGACCCATGAGCCAGCGAGCGTCGTCAACGTTTCAAAGGCGGCAGGGGATCGAAAATAAAAAAAGCCAAAAATCAGTTGGTAAAAAAATACAAGAAAAGAAAACATTTATCGTTCGAGAGGATGACATGCGGGACCCATGAGGCAGCAGCATCCTCAATGTTTCAAAGTCGGCATGAGATCGAAAGAAAAAGCCAAGTGACATAATATCAAGAGCCAAAAATAATCCAAGAAAAGAAACTTTATTGTACATAGAGGATGACATGCGGGTCCCATTTTGTAGCAGCGGTCTCAACGTTTCCAAGGCGGCACAGGACCAAAAGAAAAATGAGGCAGCAAGCATTCTCAACAATTCCAAGGCGGCAGGGGATCAAAAGAAAAAAAGGAAATAGCCGTAAATTAATTAGGGGTCAAAAATAAATCCACCGAAGGAAACTTTTATTGTTCATAGAGGATGACATGTGGGCCCGACCCGCCAACAGCGTCCTCATCGTTTCAAAGGGGGCAGGGGATCAAAAGAAAAAGGCAAATAGCCATAAATTAGGGGTCAAAAATAACTCCAAGAAAGGAAACTTTTATTGTTCGTAGAGGATGACATGCGGGACCCATGAGCCAGCAGCTTACTCAACGTTTCAAAGGTGGCATGAGATCGAAAGAAAAAGGCAAGTGACCAAATATCAAGAGCCAAAAATAATCCAAGATTTATTGTACATAGAGGATGACATGTGGGTCCCATTTTGCAGCAGACGGTCTCAATGTTTGTAATGCGGCTTGAGATCAAAAGAAAAAGAAAGTAGCTAGTAATTAGGGGGTGAAAAAAATCCAAGAAAAGAAAGTTGATGGACATAGAGGATGACATGCGGGTCCCTTGAGCCAACAAACTTACTCAACGTTTCAAAGGAGGCAGGGGATCAAAAGAAAAAGGCAAGCCAAAAATCGGAGGGTGAAAAAAAATCCAACAAAGGAAACTTTTATAGCACATAGAGGATGACATGCGGGTCCCATGAGCCGGCAGGTCTCTCAACGTTTCAAACGTGGCATGAGATCGAAAGAAAAAGGCAAGTGAAAAAATATCGGGAGCCAAAAATAATTCAAGAAAAGAAAGTTTTATAGTACATAGAGGATGACATGCGGGTCCCATTTAGCAAGCAGCGGTATCACCGTTTGAGAGGCGGCAGGGGATCGAAAGAAAAAGGCAAGTGAAAAAATATGAGCAGCCAAAAATAATTCAAGAAAAGAAAGTTTTATAGTACATAGAGGATGACATGCGGGTCCGATTTAGCAGCGAGCGGTATCACCGTTTGAGAGGCGCCGGGGATCAAAAGAAAAAAGAAATTGCCAAAAATCAGAGGGTGAAAAAAAACCAAGAAAATGAACTTTTATAGTACATAGAGGATGACATGCGGGTCCCATGAGCTTGCAGGTTCCTCAACGTTTCAAACGTGGCATGAGATCGAAAGAAAAAGGTAAGTGACCAAATATGAGGTGCCAAAAATAATTCAAGAAAATAAAGTTTTATAGTACATAGAGGATGACATGCGGGTCCCAGTTAGCAGCAGCGGTATCACCGTTTGAGAGGCGGCAGGGGATCGAAAGAAAAAGGCAAGTGACCAAATTTGAGGTGCCAAAAAAACTCCAAGAAAAGAAAGTTTTATAGTACATAGAGGATGACATGCGGGTCCCATTTAGCAAGCAGCGGTATCACCGTTTGAGAGGCGGCAGGGGATCGAAAGAAAAAGGTAAGTGACCAAATATGAGGTGCCAAAAATAATTCAAGAAAAGAAAGTTTTATAGTGCATAGAGGATGACATGCGGGTCCCGAGTTAGCGGCAGCGGTATCACCGTTTGAGAGGCGGCGAGGGATCGAAAGAAAAAGGCAAGTGACCAAATTTGAGGTGCCAAAAAAAACTCCAAGAAAAGAAAGTTGATTGCACATAGAGGATGACATGAGGGTCCCATTTAGCAGACAGCGGTCTCAACGTTTCCAAGGCGGCAAGGGATCAAAAGAAAAAGGATGTAGCCGGAAATCGGGGGTCAAAAAAATCCAAGAATAGAAAGAATTTTGGTTCATAGAGGATGACATGCGGGACCCATGATCCCGCATCGTAAACGGCTCGATCGGAGAACGTTGAACGAGATGGCGCGATCGAGAAAAAAACAATGCCGTAGAGGCTGCCATCCGGGCCCTACATCCCTCGGCGGTGCGGATTTGCGTTGACTCGGCCGGCGAACCCGAGAATTCGCGATGCACCACGTCCCGGGCCACCATACGCGACGTTTTGGCCGCTTTCGTCGGGCTAGGTGGCCTCAAAATCGAGAAAAAAAAAGTTTTGACATGCACCACGGAGGGACCAAAATCGTCGGCCATGGTACACCAGCAACCACGGCGCGACTTCAACTTCGTCGGCCATGGCAATGTTTCTTGTAGTGCTAGTTCGGCGAAGAGATAGTGAAATACAGGTGGTATGAATATATATGAGCAGTAGTAACGGCGCCAGAAAAGTGCTTGCTGGCGTGTGGTTGATGGTAGTAATGTTGCGGGAAGTAAAGATGCGATGAAAACAAGAAACAAGCAGCGATAGCGATATTTAGGAACAAGGCCTAGGGATCATACTTTCACTAGTGGACACTCTCAACATTGATCACATAACAGAATAAATAGATAGATGCTAGACTCTACACCCTCTTGTTGGATGATGAACACCACTAACCGTGTAGGATTACACGAACCCTCAATGCCGGAGTTAACAAGCTCCACAATATTCAATGTTCATATTTAAATAACCTTAGAGTGCATGACAGATCAACATAACCAAACCAAGTACTAACATAGCATGCACACTGTCACCTTCACACTACGAAAGGAGGAATAGATCACATCAATACTATCATAGCAATAGTTAACTTCATAATCTACAAGAGATCACAATCATAGCCTACGCCAAGTACTACACGATGCACACACCGTCACCATTACACCGTGCGGGAGGAATAAACTACTTTAATAACATCACTAGAGTAGCACGCAGATATATTGTGATACAAAACACATTGCAATCATAAAGAGATATAAATAAGCACTTCACGATGCCATTCATAACGTTGAATAAGTATTCAGTGAAATATAGCCTAAGAGACCCACACGGTGCACACACTGTCACCTTTACACACGTGGGACAAGGAGTCTCCGGAGATCACATAAGTAAAACCCACTTGACTAGCATAATGACATCTAGATTACAAGCATCATCATATGAATCTCAATCATGTAAGGCAGCTCATGAGATTATTGTATTGAAGTACATAGGAGAGAGATGAACCACATAGCTACCGGTACAGCCCCGAGCCTCGATGGAGAACTACTCCCTCCTCATGGGAGACAACAGCGTTGATGAAGATGGCGGTGGTGTCGATGGAGGAGCCTTCCGGGGCACTTCCCCGTCCCGGCGGCGTGCCGGAACAGAGACTCCTGTCCCCCAGATCTTGGCTTTGCGATGGCGGCGGCTCTGGAAGGTTTCTCGTACCGTGGCTTTTTCGTATCGAGGTTTTAGGTCAGGGACCTTTTTATAGGCGAAGAGGCGGAGTCGGAGGGTCAACGAGGCGACGACACAACAGGGGGGCGCGGCCCCCCCCTAGGCCGCGTCGGGCTATCGTCTGGGGCCCACAGGGCCCCCCTCTGGCGACTCTCGGGTGTTCTGGAATCTTCGTGGAAAAATAGGATGCTGGGCCTTGATTTCGTCCGATTCCGAGAATATTTCCTTACTAGGATTTCTGGAACCAAAAACAGCAGTAAAACGAGAACCGGCCCTTCGGCATCTCGTCAATAGGTTAGTTCCGGAAAACGCATAAATATGACATAAAGTATGCATAAAACATGTAGATATCATCAATAATGTGGCATGGAACATAAGAAATTATCGATACGTCCGAGACGTATCAATGAGCCAACTCGAAGAGATCATAAGCTTGAAGCTTGCCATGAAGAAATGAAGTGCAAGTTTAAGTTGCACCGAAGAAGAAGCTCTCCCATGGTGGATTATGGGGGAGCAATCCACAAGACTTCGTCAAGCAAGCACAATCAAGAAAGGTGTTCCATCTTGTTGCGGTCAAGATCGTCATCATCAAACTCAAGTGGAATGCTCAAGGTTAAGGTTTGCTCTTGATAGGGTTTCTTCTCACCGGTCTCATGGTGTAGTTGGAGACCGGTTTATAGTTTAGTTGTCGTACTATCAAGAGGGCTCTCGAGTGAGTAACTCGATCGTATCCTTCGGAGAGCTCAAACCTTTGCATCCTTGCATCATCTTTCTTGGTTGTTATTTGGATCTTATCCATATGGTATTTTAGAGCTTGTGCTTATTCTCATGACAAGCTCTAGTTCATCGAAAACGGATTCCGCATGAATCACTTGTTGCGTTTTCGATATTGGAGTTTTTCTTGGTTTCCGTATTGAGAGGTTTCACTCTAAAATACATAGAAAAACCTACCCCACTTGTTCTTAAGCTTTTCACTCTTTGTGGGTAGCTCTTGTCATCTTATTTACAACAAAATTGGTTTCACCTAAATCCGAGTTTCCTAACTCAAGTTGTTGCATTTTCCATATTGGAGGTTTTACCGGTTTGCTGTTTATAGATAGGTAAAACCTTTATCCATTTGCTTCTATCCTACTTTGTTGTACTATGATGTTTCTGTGCATATTGTTGTAGAGCTCGTTGTTGTGATTTCAACGAGCCTAGCTAAGATCATCGAAATCGGAGTCCGGATGCAAAAGTTATTAAGGTTTTCGTATCGGGTGTTCGGGCAAAAACTGGGGGGCCGGAACTGCCACCGGGAACACCCCGGCACTGCCGCCGGGAGCACCCCGGCACTGCCGCCGGGAGCACCCCGGCACTGCCGCCGGGAGCACCCCGGCACTGCCGCCGGGAGCACCCCGGCACTGCCGGTGGCCAAGGCCGGCACTGCCGGCCACCCCTGCACTGCCGGTGGAACAAGGCCGGCACTGCCGGCCACGCCGGCACTGCCGGTGGCTCAAGGCCGGCACTGCCGGCCTGTTCTGCGATTTTGGCCCCAATGGGCAGAAATCTGAGACCCCTATTTAAGCCCTTCTTCCTCCTCTTTCTCCCCACTTCTTCTTCCTCCTTTTGCTCTCCACCATTGTTGACCTTGAGAGCTTGCCACATCCCTCTACTCCTCCAATGATTCTTGAATCCATTTGAGGGAAAAGGAAGAGGAGATCTAGATTTATATTTCTACCAATCAAAGCCATCTCTTTGTGAGTGGAACTCTCTAGATCTTGATCTTGGTGTTCTTTGTGAATTCCTTTGTTCTTCCTCTCTTATTCCCCCAATAGCTTTTGTAGCTTTGTTGGAATTTGAGAGAGAAGGACTTGAGCATCTTTGTGGTGTTCTTGCCATTGCATTTGGTGCATCGGTTTGAGTTCTCCACGGTGATTCGTGGAGGTGAAAGCAAGAAAGTTGTTACTCTTGGGTTCTTGGAACCCTAGACGGATTCTAGACCTTTGTGGTGATTTTTTGGGAGCCTCCAATTAAGTTGTGGATGTGTGCCCCAACCTTTGTGTAAGGCCCGGTTTCCGCCTCGAAGGAAATCCCTTAGTGGAACCGTGACCTAGGCCTTTGTGGCGAGGGTCACCGGAGATTTAGGTGAGGCGCCTTCGTGGCGTTCGGTGTGTGGTGTGAGTACCACATCTTGGGGTGAGGCCTTTGTGGCGTTGGTGTGCATCGAGCAACCACACCTCAAGGTGAGCCTCTTGTGGCGTTCGGGAGCACTAAGCCACTGCACCTCTCCACCGGAGATTAGCACTCGCAAGAGTGTGAACTCCGGGATAAATCATCGTCTCCCGCGTGCCTCGGTTATCTCTATACCCGAGCTCTTTACTTATGCACTTTACCTTGTGATAGCCATCGTGCTTGAAGTTATATATATCTTGCTATCACATAAGTTGCTTGTCTTGCTTAGCATAAGTTATTGGTGCACATAGGTGAATCATTGCTTAGAATAAGTTGTTGGTGCACATAGGTGAACCATAGTATATAGGCTTTGGGCTTGACAAAGTAAACGCTAGTTTTATTCCGCATTTGTTAAGCCCATCTCGTAAAAGTTTTTAAATCGCCTATTCACCCCCCCCCCTCTAGGCGACATCCGTGTCCTTTCACCCCTCCGCTGCCTAGTCTGGTTGAGTCCATTCCGGTTCCATGCCGCGGAATCGTCTTCTTCCCTCCTCGATTGCTCCGCTCTGCTTTTCCGTCACTGGCAACCAGGCACGGCAACCCGTGAAGATTCAACGGCGGCGCAACAACCAGTACAGGTTAGTTGTCGTTTTTACGGAAGGAAATTTCTGATTCCTTGCTCTATCCATGTCTCCCAGCCGGGTTTACGTACTGCTTAATGCTTTGGATTTGGGGGTGGATATGGTTGCGAATTTGTTGGGTTCGGGCTTGGTATGGTAGTTAATAAGGTCAATGTTGATGTTATGTGAGTTTATTTGATCTCTAAATTTTATAGAAATCTCAGTTTAGTTGGGCATGTTGATCAGAAAAAAGAGGTGTTTTTCTGTCAGTACATTGAGTTAGTACGCTCTGAATGTGAAGTGTGAGTTAGATCTGTAAAATTAGTTAATAATCTGCTATTTTTATGTGCATTTATTTGTAGGATTTTGGCCATGAATCCTCTGGATTATTTGTCAGTGCGATTTCATTACCGTGGGATATTTGAACATGATGGACAAAATTGGAATTAGAAGGGAGGAAGGAAGGGGATGTCAACTGTTCAGTTGTCCAAGCTATTGGTGCCAGAATTGAAGAAGCATTTGTCAGACCATGAGATCATGTCTGATGCTTGCATGGAGAAAACAGAGCTATGTTGGAAGGTGGCAGATGGTCCTAACAAGACTACACTTTGTATGATGTGTGACATTCATTCGTCAGATCAATGGCAATGCATTTGACTGATGCATGTGTGGTTGATATCTACACTAAGATACCTACAATGCTTGATCCTGGTGAGAGCTCAGATGGAGAACAAGACATAGATAATATGCAGCAAAGGGAAACTGCTCCAATGCATCATGATCAATTAAGAGAAGAAATTACATGGACTAAAGCAAGTGCAGATCAACATGAAACTGAATCAGAAAATGCAGAGGGGAGAAAGGCAAAGAAGTTACCTGTTACTAGGGCAGCAAAGGAAGATAAAGGGAAATGATTTAAAGATGATGCTGATGATGCACAATCCGGCAGTGAGACCAGTGAGGATAGTGACTATAACTGTGCACACGATGCAGATGATAGCAACAGCTCGGGTGAAGATGAAGAAGCTGCTAGCTACAAAAAGGAAGCAAATGAACTGAGGAAGAAGGTGAGGAAAAATATGCTTGGTGAGGAGGAGGTGAAATCATGCAATGTTCCAGATGAATTTATTGTGCCAGAAAATACCAAGGTAGAGGAAGATGATGGAGATGAACATTGTATTGGCAGTGAAGATGAAGTGTCTTATGTTGAGGGTAGTGATGGAGAAGTAGCAACTGTGAGAACAAGGAAAACAAAGCACAGAGTATATGATGAGAGTGCAGTTGTGCAGGAGTTTGAGCTAGGGCAGACATTTTTCGATAGCAGGAAATTCAAGCAGGCTTTAGTAAATTATGGGATTAAAAAAATCATCACCTGTTGTTTCCGAAAGATGAGCACACTAGAGTTAGTGCAAAATGCTCTTGGCCTACCTGCAATTGGAATATATATGGCAGTATCACTACTAAGTCAACATGGCTACTTGTTACAAAAATCAACAATGTCCGCACTTGTGTTGCTAGGAGGGACAATAAACTTGTGACTAGCAATGTCATAGCAGAGAAGTACTTCAGGCAAATCAAAGACAATCCAGGTTGGAGGGTTGAGAAGATGCCAGAGGCTGTCCTCAAAGATATGTGTGTTGATGTTAGTGAATCTAAATGCAAGAGAGCAAAGAAGCTTGTCATGGAGAGGATTATTGACCAAACAAATGGAGAATTTTCTAGAGTATTTGACTACCATTTAGAGCTGGTTAGAAGCAACCCTGGTAGCACAGTTGCAGTGATACTAAATCCTGACATCACTGACAGGCCTATAATTGAGAGAATGTATGTTTGCCTAGATGGATGCAAAAAGGGATTTATGGCTGGTTGTGGAAGAATAGTTGGTCTAGATGGTTGTTTTCTCAAAGGTACAGTTAGTGGTATGTTACTTTGTGCTGTTGGAAGAGATCCTAACAATCAGATGTATCCAATAGCTTGGGCTTCTGTGGAAAATGAAAATTATGACAGTTGGTATTGGTTCATTTCACTTCTCCAGAAGGATATTCAGATAAACAACCATGGTGAGAGCTGGGTGATCATCTCAGATCAACAGAAGGGACTAATAAAGGCAGTGAATGAGATTATCCCCCAAGCAGAGCATCGGATGTGTGCAAGACACATCTATGCAAACCGGAAGAAATTGCACAGAGACAAATTGTACCAGAAAATGTTCTGGGCCTGTGCTAAATCATCAGACAAGGTACAATTCAACTACAACAGGGCCAAGTTAGCACAGAAGACTCCATATGGGCCAAGAGACATGATGAAGACAACTCCTGAGCACTGGTGTAGAGCATTTTTCAAGCTAGAAAACTATTGCGATTCAGTAGAGAACAACCTGTGTGAATCTTTCAACAATGCTATAATGAAGGCAAGATTTTATCAAGTCGTAACACAGATGGAGATCATTAGAAAGAAAGTGATAGTGGGGATTGTAGAAAATAGGGCCAAATCAAATGGTTGGACTGGAATAATTTGCCCTAACATATTCAAGAAGTTGAAGAACATAAAGAGATCAACTATATGTCAGGTTCTATACAATGGAGCATAAGGTTTTGAAGTAGAAGAAGGGGAAAGGAGAAGGTTCACAGTCAGTCTGGAGAATATGACATGCTCTTGCAGATATTGGGAGCTATCTGGCTTGCCATGCCCACATGCAATCAGTGCAATATACACTGTTGGGAAAAAACTGGAGGAGTTCATTGCACCTTGCTATAGAATAGAGGTGTATGATCAGATTTACAACCATGTGTTGCAACCGGTGGAGGGAAAAGAGAAATGGCCAATTGCTTCAAACCCAAGGCCATTTCCGCCTGTTAAAATTAAAATGCCAGGAAGGCCCAAGACAGAGAGGAGAAGAGAAGAGGGAGAGAAACCTAAGGGTACAAAATTATCCAAGAAAGGGTGCATAATTAGATGTTCTGCTTGTGGAGGGGCAAATCACAATAAGAGAAAGTGTACAGGCAACCCAAATGTTGTCAAAGAAAATGCAAATTTAACTTCTGCAACCAAGAGGAGTAAGAAAAAGCAAGCACAAGCAACAGACCAGGTAAAGCACTCATTTATCCATTTTTTATTACAAAAATGAAGCATAAGTCCTATTACTGTGCAGCCAGCAAATCTTGCTAAAATAATTATTGCGCAATTATTTTTGGTGTGCAGCCAGCAAATGTGCAACAGCCTCATGTGCAAGCTCCAAAGAAAAAGCAGAAAAAGGATGCTAAAGTATGTGAAGAATCAAGCTCCCAACCAGCACCAATGAGAAAGAAGAACAATGCCAATGTTTCAAGCTCTCAACCAGCTCCAGGTCCTAGTTATGCTTCTACAGGATATGTATCCATTCCAATGTCACAGGTAGTGACGGAGCCTGTGCCAAAATTTGGGAGGATGAAATGGTACCTATCTGCTAGTGGACAAAATACTATAGAAGATGGACAGTGAAGAGAGTAGTGTTGATCTGTAGAAGAAATCAGTGTCATTTGCATGTGTCAGGTACTGAAATCTGTGTGATTTTGCTGTGAAACAATTCCTTTTGGTTGCAATCAGAACCATGTACTGAATTATGGTTGTTTGTGATGTCCAGATCTGTAGAAGATAATCTTTTTTTTCTCAATTTTCCTGTGATATGCTTATGCATTGTTTGTTTCCCTGTGACAATTATCCTGACAGCAAAAACTATAACAAAATGCAGCCATATTTCAGATAAAAGAAACCATTTTAACTTAGAACAAATATAACTCATTATTTCTTCAGAATTCAATACATTGCAGACTGCAGCTGCTGGTACGGAATGGGCTTTCTAAGGTGCCAGCGCCGCCCCTCGATGAACTGCTGGAGCTTGCTTCGTTGTGCGTCGTCATGCTCTGAGCGCGAGAGAAGAAAGGGGAAGAAGAGAGGAACCCTAATGTCTAGCGCGCGAGGAGGGGACATGATTTAACCATCAAGCGCCTCGCTGGCCTAAACCACCGTCCATGTCAGCCAATCATCGTTGTAATACTGCTCTCACCGCTCTTAGGCGGTCAATTACCTGGATTTAGTTAGTTTAGGGGGTTGAGTGCTCCAGTTTCGACTTTGGGGGGTGCTGCGCCCGAAACTTGATAGTTCTGGGGTTATATGGACTTTTTTCCATGCTTTTATGGTAACCAAAATGGTGTTGGCATGCATGCCAGTATTGTCACTTGGTCCAAGTAGGCGTTCTCATTTATCCTAGGTGTGCGTATACCAAAGGGCATTAGTTTCACTTTTCTTTGTCACAAAGCGCGATTGTTGCTGCCTGTCGGCTACACCTTCCAAACGCACACATCTACATACATAACACTCCTTTATATAAAAACACACATGTAGTAAGAGAATTATGTGTGTGTCCCCTCTGCAAATGGTGGCCCTCTTTACTTCCTTTTATCATCTCGAGCTCTAAGAAAAGGTCACCCAATGCAGATCGCCTTTCTCATCTCTCTGCGACGGTATTGGACATTGGGAATCCGGGCGTCCAAGCAGACGACACTAGAAGCACAAATATGAAATAAAATCATGCCGAATTGCATAACACAATGTCTTGCTCAATTTAGTATCTTGGTGCATCTAAATCTGAATAAATGTTTTCTGGAATGGAATTGGGAAGTACATTCCGGACCACCTTAGCATGTGCAGTGGATAGGAAAACAGCGGGCGTCGCAGCAGTCCAGTAGGCCCATGCCCGTGTTGTGCTAGGTACGAAATACTAGCTAGATGCATCTCATTAAGAAACAAGGACAGCCGTCGTGGCCATCCTTTTTAGCCGTGGCTACCTAATCGTCTTGGTGCTGTCGCGCACGCCGGATCCAATCCAAGTATCCAACCCGAGCCGCCTTCCGTGACAAAGTGCCGTCGGCGTGCCGGTGGGCGGTGGTAGCTCGACCTCGACGATATAAGATACAATAGATATTACGCACTCATCCACCGCGAGATAAGAAAGTCCAAAATCCCCATTCCCCAAAGCCAAACACCAGTTTGTTCGCATCTCAATTGCTGACGTGCAGCATGGCACTGGAACCGGACGTCGCGCTGATGTTTGCGATGACTTCAGAAACATCGCACTCGCTGGTTACAGTTTACACGAGCATCAATCTAATTATCCAGTACTAGGTTCTAGTAGTAAGCAGTGTCACTAGTGCTCTGTAAGTTACTACTACACGAGAAAACGTACAGGTGTACAGTACAGAGAAATCGCCGTATCATACGTTACTACGTTTATTTATTCACCTCCCGCCGGAGAGGCCGGAGACGGCCGACACGTCGCCGGACACGGGGCTGGCGTCGGTGCTGACCGTGGAAGGGAAGGACACGGCGAAGGAGTCGAACCCGTCGTTCTGCATGAGCGCGAGCGTGGTGTAGCTGAAGAAGGTCGGCACCACCTCCGGCATGGCCACCTCGCCCTCCAGGTACTGCGTGACCTGCCGCATCCCGGGCCGGGCGTCGGGCAGCGGGTGCGCGCACATGAGCCCCAGCTTGATGGCCATCCTTGCCTCGTCGGCGTCGTACTTGCCGCACAGGCGCGGGTCCACGGCGTCGAGCGCCGCGCGCCGCCGCTCGTGCTCCTGCACCCAGTCCAGCAGCACGTTCTGGTCGTCCGCCGCGAAGCTGCCCAGCGGGCGCCGCCCGCAGGTCACCTCCAGCACGAACACGCCGAAGGCGAACACGTCCGTCACCGGCGTCGCCTTGCCCGTGCGCACCAGCTCGGGCGCAAGGTACCCCATGGTGCCCACCACGTGCGTCGTCTGCGGGTCCACGCCGTGGTCGTACAGCCGCGCCAGCCCGAAGTCGCCCAGCCGGCCGTTCATGTCGGCGTCGAGGAGCACGTTGCTGGCCTTGATGTCGCGGTGGATGACGATCTTGTCCCAGTCCTCGTGGAGGTACAGCAGCCCCGACGCGACGCCCCTGATGATCTGGAACCGCTGCGCCCAGTCCAGCACCGGCCGGGTCCTGTCGTGCAGGTACTTGTCGAGGCTGCCGTTGGGCATGCAGTCGTACACCAGCAGCAGCTCCCCCTGCCGCCGGCAGTACCCCAGCAGCTGCACCAGGTTCCGGTGCCGGAGGTGGCCGAGACTCACCACCTCCGCGATGAACTCCTTCATCCCCTGCTTGGAGTCGTGCGACACCCGCTTCACCGCGATCTCGAGGTTGTTCTTCGGGAGCACGCCCTTGTACACCCTGCCGAACCCGCCGGTGCCGAGCAGCTGCCGGTTCCTGAACCCCTTGGTGGCCTTGTACAGCTCCCTGTACGAGAACCGGTGCGGGCCGTACTCCACCTCCCAATCCTCCCGCACCTCCGCGTACCGCACCCGCGTCCGCACGTACAGGAAGAAGGCGACGGCCAGCGCGAGCACGAACGCCGCCGTGGCGATCGGGAGCACGATCTCCAGCACCTTGGACCGGGGCTTCGGCCCGAACCGCGGCAGCGCGGGCAGCTTCGAGATATCTAACGGCGGCGCGGAGCCGCCGTTCACCGCGAAGCTCCAGCCGAGGACGTAGTGGCGCGTGAAGATGACGCCCGTGGCCGCCGAGAACCCGACGTACGCCGTGTCGGTCACGACCGCAGACAGGTTCACCGGCGCGGAGATGAGCGGCTTCTTCGGCCTGGCCACGTCGAGCGGCGCCATGGTGACGTCGAGCCGGGTGGTGGCGCCGTCGTAGTCGACCCACACCTGCATGGGCCGGCGGCTGATGAGGCTGAGGTTCTGGAACACCCCCGTGGCGTCGTCGTAGTACCCGGCCGAGTGGTTCTGCACGGACCGCAGGCTGTTGAGGTCCACGCCCACGTGGTTGCTGTTCATGTCCTGGAACTCCGGGTTGAGCATGGTGTCCAGCTCCACCGCGAAGATGTTGTTGCCGGGCTTGCCGTTGTCGGTGACGTTGAGGATGCCCAGGTACTGGCCGGCGTTGAAGGTGGAGAGCCTGGTGCTGGGCGCGATCACGAAGGCCATGCCGTTGTCGCTCAGCACCGTGAAGTTGGAGACGATGGCGAAGACGAAGGACGCCGAGAAGGACTGGACCGTGCCGTTGCGCATGCGGACCGGCGTCGGGTGGAACGCGTGCCCCGCTGCCTGGCTCGTGCCGTTGCTCAGCGCCAGGAGCCCGTTCGGGGCCACGGCGGCCAGGCCGTCCAGGGCGAGGTTGGCGCCGGAGAAGCCGTTGTAGGTGAACTGGTCGTCGGCGGCCAGCACGGCGCCATGGTCACCGGTGCCGAGGAGGAAGAGCAAGAGGAGGATTGGGAGAAGGAGGAAGCGAAGAGAGCACATGTCGCTCGGGTCGAGCGTGCGTTGCTTGCGGCGTCCGCTGCGCCTCCGTCTCGTCTCTTGTGCAAGTGCAAGTAACTGAAGCCTGTGGTGGTTTGTACTAGTGTGTTTGTGGAGTACACAATTGTGTCGTGTGAACGATACGATCCTGATTTCGCGATGGTGCGACGCATTGACTCGAACGGCGAGTCTTCGTTCAAAATCGGCTGCATGAGTGCGGATCAAGGTGGGTGGAGAGACAAACAATGATGGATGCACCAGCTATGTTTGGGCCACACACCTGGCCCCTCGTACGACTTGAGGGAGTCAAAGTCCAAAAGGAATTCAGACAAAACTATCTAAATCTAAGGTGGGCGATGACATTATGAGAGGATCACAGGAGCGAGTGGTTAAGCGTCAGAGTGCCACACTGTGTCACACACCCTGGCAATGGCAGATCGACATTAGGCAGCTGCTATCTGCGACGAAATTGAGGTTTGCTGCGCTGTTTTGACTTTGTCTGCTCCTCATTTTCTTAGACTAGCCACAATGGAAGTATCATAGGTAGTATCATGCATGCCATGTAGGCAAAAATCTTATGTGGCACATCAATTAATGAGGAGAGAGGTGAAAGTAGTATCATAGGTAGATACGGTATCATAGCACGTAAAACTAAAAAAAATTAGTGGCAAACACATCATGTGCATATATTTGCATTGAGATTCTACAAAATATTAAATAGGATGAAACTATGATACTTATTCATGATACTATGCATTGTAGGTGTTGTATCATAAACTAGTATCATATGTATGATACTAGTCTATGATACTTCCCATTGTGACTAGTCTTACTAGTCATGTCAGGGTCAGTTAAGGTTTCCCAGAAATGGAGACCTTCAACTGCATATATAGTCAAAAGAAATGGCATATTAAAACCTCTTTGTGTCGTCGTGCAACGATCAAGGCGGCAGCCCCGATCGGGGAGGTGGTGGAGGTCTTCTCTCAATGGTGCCATGACCGGCCGTGGAGGTACAACACCGGGTGGTGGTGGAAACCCTAGATCTCGATCTGGATGTCTCCCGTGCCGCCTCCCGGCCCTCTTTGTTGTATGGTAGGGTCGGATCAGGTGGGGTTTGACCCTGCTCTACCATTAGCATTCTCGTTGTTGGCCTAGTCCTTTGGACCGCTGGTATGGTTGTGCGGCGAATCTTGCAGGTTGCCGGCGGGCGGCGTGGAGGTTGCTCTCTCAACTTGAATAAAGGAGACGGTCATAGGATCGCTCTCATGCCATGACAAAGATCTGCTTGTTGCATGTTTTCATTGATCTGGTCGGAGTTTTGAGTTCCGGAAGGCTCGGCCAGCGAACTCCAATGGACGACATGCTTGGAGATTACCTGATCGAATGGTACTCACTCGCGCGCGACCATATTTTTCTAACCGTTTGGTTTTAGAGGGAGCGAGGCAAAGCTCTGCAGTCTGTTACCATCGTGGGACATGTGTTTTGTTCCATGGTGAAGTCATTCGCAGAGAATGTGTGGTGACCCAGCGTACCACTGCATGGTGTAGTACACAAGTCGTTGACATAACTGATGGCGTGTATTTCACACGTTCGTTGGGGAACCCCAAGAGGAAGGTATGATGCGCACAGCAGCAAGTTTTCCCTCAGAAAGAAACCAAGGTTTATCGAACCAGGAGGAGCCAAGAAGCACGTTGAAGGTTGATGGCGGCGGGATGTAGTGCCAACGTGGAACATGCACAACACAACCAAAGTACTTTGCCCCAACGAAACAGTGAGGTTGTCAATCTCACCGGCTTGCTGTAACAAAGGATTAACCGTATTGTGTGGAAGATGATTGTTTGCGAGAGAAAACGATAAAACAAGTATTGCGGCAGATTTGTATTTCAGTATTAAAGAATGGACCGGGGTCCACAGTTCACTAGAGGTGTCTCTCCCAGAAGATAAAAGCATGTTGGGTGAACAAATTACAGTCGGGCAATTGACAAATAGAGAGGGCATAACAATGCACATACATGTCATGATAAGTATAGTGAGATTTAATTGGGGATTACGACAAAGTACATAGACCGCCATCCAACTGCATCTATGCCTAAAAAGTCCACCTTCGAGGTTATCGTCCGAACCCCTTCCGGTATTAAGTTGCAAAGCAACGAGACAATTGCATTAAGTATGGTGCGTAATGTAATCAACAACTACATCCTCGGACATAGCGCCAATGTTTTATCCCTAGTGGCAACGAGCACAACACAACCTTAGAACTTTCGTCACCTTGTCCCGGGTGTCAATGCGGGCATGAACCCACTATCGAGCATAAATACTCCCTCTTGGAGTTAAAAGCAAAAACTTGGCCAGAGCCTCTACTAGTAACGGAGAGCATGCAAGATCATAAACAACACATATGTAATAACTTGATAATTAACATAACATGGTATTCTCTATCCATCGGATCCCGACAAACACAACATAGAGTATTACGGATAGATGATCTTGATCATGTTAGGCAGCTCACAAGATCCAACAATGAAGCACAATGAGGAGAAGACAACCATCTAGCTACTGCTATGGACCCATAGTCCGAGGGTGAACTACTCACTCATCACTCCGGAGGCGACCATGGCGGTGTAGAGTCCTCCGGGAGATGAATCCCCTCTCCGGCGAGGTGCGGGAGGAGATCTCCAGAATCCCCCGAGATGGGATCGGCGGCGGCGGCGTCTCAGTAAGGTTTTCCGTATCGTGGTTTTTCGTATCAGGGGTTTCGCGACGGAGGCTTTAAGTAGGCGGAAGGGCAGAGTCGGGGGGCTAACGAGGGGCCCACACCATAGGGCGGCGCGGGCCCCCCCTTGGCCGCGCCGCCTTGTGGTGTCGCCACCTCGTGGCCCCACTTCGTATGTTCTTCGGTCTTCTGGAAGCTCCGTGGAAAAATAGGCCCCTGGGTCTTCGTTTCGTCCAATTCCGAGAATATTTCGTTACTAGGATTTACGAAACCAAAAACAGCAGAAAACAGAGAGCCGGCACTTCGGCATCTTGTTAATAGGTTAGTTCCGGAAAATGCACGAATATGACATAAAGTGTGCATAAAACATGTAGGTATCATCAATAATATGGCATAGAACATAAGAAATTATCGATACGTCGGAGACGTATCAAGCATCCCCAAGCTTAGTTACTGCTCGTCCCGAGCGAGTAAAACGATAACAAAGATAATTTCGAAGTGATATGCCATCATAACCTTGATCATACTATTTGTAAACATATGTAGTGGATGCAGCGATCAAAACAATGGTAATGTCATGAGTAAACAAGTGAATCATAAAGCAAAGACTTTTCATGAATAGTACTTCAAGACAAGTATTAATAAGTCTTGCATAAGAGTTAACTCATAAAGCAATAAATCAAAGTAAAGGTATTGAAGCAACACAAAGGAAGATTAAGTTTCAGCGGTTGCTTTCAACTTGTAACATGTATATCTCATGGATAATTGTCAACATAGAGTAATATAACAAGTACAATATGCAAGTATGTAGGAATCAATGCACAGTTCACACAAGTGTTTGCTTCTTGAGGTGGAGAGAGATAGGTGAACCGACTCAACATAAAAGTAAAAAGAATGGTCCTTCAAAGAGGAAAGCATCGATTGCTATATTTGTGCTAGAGCTTTTATTTTGAAAACATGAAACAATTTTGTCAACGGTAGTAATAAAGCATATGAGTTATGAAAGTTATATCTTACAAGTTGCAAGCCTCATGCATAGTATACTAATAGTGCCCGCACCTTGTCCTAATTAACTTGGACTACCGGATCTTTGCAATGCACATGTTTTAACCAAGTGTCACAATGGGGTACCTCCATGCCGCTTCGTACAAAGGTCTAAGGAGAAAGCTCGCATTTTGGATTTCTCGCTTTTGATTATTCTCAACTTAGACATCCATACCGGGACAACATGGACAACGGATAATGGACTCCTCTTTAATGCATAAGCATGTGGCAACAATTATTATTCTCATATGAGATTGAGGATATATGTCCAAGACTGAAACTTCCACCATGAATCATGGCTTTAGTTAGCGGCCCAAAGTTCTTCTCTAACAATATGCATGCTCCAACCATAAAGGTGGTAGATCTCTCTTACTTCGGACAAGACGGACATGCATAGCAACTCACATGATATTCAACAAAGAATAGTTGATGGCGTCCCAGAAACATGGTTATCGCACAACAAGCAACTTAATAAGAGATAAAGTGCATAAGTACATATTCAATACCGCAATAGTTTTTAAGCTATTTGTCCCATGAGCTATATATTGCAAAGGTGAATGATGGAATTTTAAAGGTAGCACTCAAGCAATTTACTTTGAAATGGCGGATAATTACCATGTAGTAGGTAGGTATGGTGGACACAAATGGCATAGTGGTTGGCTCAAGTATTTTGGATGCATGAGAAGTATTCCCTCTCGATACAAGGTTTAGGCTAGCAAGGTTATTTGAAACAAACACAAGGATGAACGGTACAGCAAAACTCACATAAAAGACACATTGTAAACATTATAAGACTCCATACCGTCTTCCTTGTTGTTCAAAACTCAATACTAGATGTTATCTAGACTCTAGAGAAACCAAATATGCAAACCAAATTAGCAAGCTCTAAGTATTTCTTCATTAATGGGTGCAAAGTATATGATGCAAGAGCTTAAACATGAGCACAATAATTGCTAAGTATCAAATTATCCAAGACATTTTATAGTTACTACATGTAGCATTTTCCAATTCCAACCATATAACAATTTAACGAAGAAGAAACTTCGCCATGAATACTATGAGTAGAGCCTAAGGACATATTTGTCCATATGCTACAGCGGAGCGTGTCTCTCTCCCATAAAGTGAATCCTAGGATCCATTTTATTCAAACAAAACAAAAAACAAAAACAAACCGACGCTCCAAGCAAAGTGCATAAGATGTGACGGAATAAAAATATAGTTTCAGGGGAGGAACCTGATAATGTTGTCGATGAAGAAGGGGATGCCTTGGGCATCCCCAAGCTTAAACGCTTGAGTCTTCTTAAAATATGCAGGGGTGAACCACCGGGGCATCCCCAAGCTTAGAGCTTTCACTCTCCTTGATCATATTGCATCATACTCCTCTCTTGATCCTTGAAAACTTCCTCCACACCAAACTCGAAACAACTCATTAGAGGGTTAGTGCATAATAAAAATTCACATTTTCAGAGGTGACACAATCATTCTTAACACTTCTGGACATTGCATAAAGCTACTGGACAATAATGGATCAAAGAAATTCATCCAACATAGCAAAAGAGGCAATGCAAAATAAAAGGCAGAATCTGTCAAAACAGAACAGTCCATAAAGATGGATTTTATTAGGCCACCAGACTTGCTCAAATGAAAATGCTCAAATTGAATGAAAGTTGCGTACATATCTGAGGATCATGCACGTAAATTGGCTTAATTTTCTGAGCTTCCTACAGGGAGGTAGACCCAGATTCGTGACAGCAAAGAAATCTGTAACTGCGCAGTAATCCAAATCTAGTACTTACTTTACTATCAAAGACTTCACTTGGCACAACAAAACTCAAAACTAAGATAAGGAGAGGTTGCTACAGTAGTAAACAACTTCCAAGACACAAATATAAAACAAAAATACTGGAGTAAAAACATGGGTTGTCTCCCATAAGCTTTTCTTTAACGCCTTTCAGCTAGGCGCAGAAAGTGTAACTCAAGTAACATCGAGAGACGAAGCATCAACATCATAATTTGTTCTAATAATAGAATCATAAGGTAACTTCATTCTCTTTCTAGGGAAGTGTTCCATACCTTTCTTGAGAGGAAATTGATATTTAATATTACCTTCCTTCATATCAATAGTAGCACCAACGGTTCGAAGAAAAGGTCTTCCCAATATAATGGGGCAAGATGCATTGCATTCAATATCCAAGACAACAAAATCAACGGGGACAAGGTTATTGTTAACCATAATATGAACATTATCAACCTTCCCCAAAGGTTTCTTTTTAGCATTATCAGCGAGATTAACATCCAAATAACAATTTTTCAATGGTGGCAAGTCAAGCATATCATAGACTTTCTTAGGCATAACGTAAATACTTGCACCAAGATCACATAAAGCATTACAATCAAAATCTTTGACTCTCATTTTAATGATGGGCTCCCAACTATCCTCTAGCTTTCTAGGAATAGAAGTTTCAAGTTTTAGTTTCTCTTCTCTAGCTTTTATGAGAGCATTTGTAATATGTTTTGTGAAAGCCAAGTTTACAAGCGCTAGCATTGGGACTTTTAGCAAGTTTTTGCAAGAACTTTATAACTTCAGAGATGTGGCAATCATCAAAATCTAAATCATTACAATCTAAAGCAATGGGATTATCATCCCCAAGGTTGGAAAAAATTTCAGCAGTTTTATCACAACCAGTTTCAGCAGTTTTAGCAGTTTCAGGTAATTTTGCGCGCTTTGCACTAGGAGTAGAAGCATTGCCAACACCAATTATTTTACCATTGATAGTAGGAGGTGCAGCAACATATGAATCATTAGCATTGCTAGTGGTGGTGATAGTCCAAACTTTAGCTACATTTTTCTCTTTAGCTAGTTTTTCATTTTCTTCTCTATCCCACCTAGCACGCAGTTCAGCCATTAATCTTATATTCTCATTAATTCTAACTTGGATGGCATTTGCTGTAGTAAAATTTTTATTTTCAATATCCCTATTAGGCATAACTTTCGATTTCAAAAGATCAACATCAGAGGCAAGACTATCAACTCTAGAAACAAGAATATCAATTTTATTGAGCTTTTCCTCAACAGATTTGTTAAAGGCAGTTTGTGTACTAATAAATTCTTTAAGCATGGCCTCAAGTCCAGGGGGTGTATTCCTATTATTTTTGTAAGAATTCCCATAAGAATTAGCATAACCGTTACCATTATTATAAGGATATGGCCTATAGTTATTACTAGAATTGTTTCGATAAGCATTGTTGTTGAAATTATTATTTTTAATGAAGTTTACATCAACATGTTCTTCTTGGGCAACCAATGAAGCTAATGGAACATTATTAGGATCAACATTAGTCCTATCATTCGCAAGCATAGACATAATAGCATCAACCTTATCATTCAAGGAAGAGGATTCTTCAACGAGAATTTACCTTCTTACCTTGTGGAGCTCTTTCCGTGTGCCATTCGTAGTAATTAACCATCATATTATCAAGAAGCTTTGTTGCTTCACCAAGAGTGATGGACATAAAGGTACCTCCAGCAGCTGAATCCAATAAATTCCACGAAGAAAAATTTAGTCCTCGCATAGAAAGTTTGGATGATCATCCAAGTAGTCAGTCCATGGGTTGGGCAATTTTTAACCGGAGATTTCATTCTTTCCCAAGCTTGAGCAACATGTTCATTATCCAATTGTTTAAAATTCATTATGCTACTCCTCAAAGATATAATTTTAGCAGGGGATAATATCTACCAATAAAAGCATCCTTGCATTTAGTCCATGAATCAATACTATTCTTAGGCAGAGATAGCAACCAATCTTTAGCTCTTCCTCTTAATGAGAAAGGAAACAATTTTAATTTTATAATATCACCATCTACATCTTTATATTTTTTCATTTCACATAGTTCAACAAAATTATTGAGATGGGCAGCGAGCATCATCGGAACTAACACCAGAAAATTGCTCTCTCATGACAAGATTAAGTAAAGCGAGGTTTAATTTCAAAGAATTCTGCTGTAGTAGCAGGTGGAGCAATAGGTGTGCATAGAAAATCATTATTATTTGTGCTAGTGAAGTCACACAACTTAGTATTTTCAGGGTTGGCCATTTTAGCAATAGTAAATAAAGCAAACTAGATAAAGTAAATGCAAGTAAACTAATTTTTTTGTGTTTTTGATATAGAGTGCAAGACAAGTAAATAAAGTAAAACTAGCAACTAATTTTTTTGTGTTTTGATATAATGCAGCAAACAAAGTAGTAAATAAAATAAAGCAAGACAAAAACAAAGTAAAGAGATTGGGAAGTGGAGACTCCCCTTGCAGCGTGTCTTGATCTCCCCGGCAACGGCGCCAGAAAAAGAGCTTGATGGCGTGTATTTCACACGTTCGTTGGGGAACCCCAAGAGGAAGGTATGATGCGCACAGCAGCAAGTTTTCCCTCAGAAAGAAACCAAGGTTTATCGAACCAGGAGGAGCCAAGAAGCACGTTGAAGGTTGATGGCGGCGGGATGTAGTGCGGCGCAACACCAGGGATTCCGGCGCCAACGTGGAACCTGCACAACACAACCAAAGTACTTTGCCCCAACGAAACAAGGTGAGGTTGTCAATCTCACCGGCTTGCTGTAACAAAGGATTAACCGTATTGTGTGGAAGATGATTGTTTGCAGAGAAAACGAGTAAAACAAGTATTGCAGCAGATTTGTATTTCGAGTATTAAAGAATGGACCGGGGTCCACAGTTCACTAGAGGTGTCTCTCCCATAAGATAAAAGCATGTTGGGTGAACAAATTACGGTCGGGCAATTGACAAATAGAGAGGGCATAACAATGCACATACATGTCATGATAAGTATAGTGAGATTTAATTGGGGATTACGACAAAGTACATAGACCGCCATCCAACTGCATCTATGCCTAAAAAGTCCACCTTCAGGTTATCGTCCGAACCCCTTCCGGTATTAAGTTGCAAAGCAACGAGACAATTGCATTAAGTATGGTGCGTAATGTAATCAACAACTACATCCTCGGACATAGCGCCAATGTTTTATCCCTAGTGGCAACAAGCACAACACAACCTTAGAACTTTCGTCACTCGTCCCGAGTGTCAATGCGGGCATGAACCCACTATCGAGCATAAATACTCCCTCTTGGAGTTAAAAGCAAAAACTTGGCCAGAGCCTCTACTAGTAACGGAGAGCATGCAAGATCATAAACAACACATATGTAATAACTTGATAATTAACATAACATGGTATTCTCTATCCATCGGATCCCGACAAACACAACATAGAGTATTACGGATAGATGATCTTGATCATGTTAGGCAGCTCACAAGATCCAACAATGAAGCACAATGAGGAGAAGACAACCATCTAGCTACTGCTATGGACCCATAGTCCGGGGGTGAACTACTCACTCATCACTCCGGAGGCGACCATGGCGGTGTAGAGTCCTCCGGGAGATGAATCCCCTCTCCGGCAGGGTGCCGGAGGAGATCTCCAGAATCCCCCGAGATGGGATCGGCGGCGGCGGCGTCTCAGTAAGGTTTTCCGTATCGTGGTTTTTCGCATCAGGGGTTTCGCGACGGAGGCTTTAAGTAGGCGGAAGGGCAGAGTCGGGGGGCTAACGAGGGGCCCACACCATAGGGCGGCGCGGGCCCCCCTTGGCCGCGCCGCCTTGTGGTGTCGCCACCTCGTGGCCCCACTTCGTATGCTCTTCGGTCTTCTGGAAGCTCCGTGGAAAAATAGGCCCCTGGGTCTTCGTTTCGTCCAATTCCGAGAATATTTCGTTACTAGGATTTCGAAACCAAAAACAGCGAGAAAACAGGAACTGGCACTTCGGCATCTTGTTAATAGGTTAGTTCCAGAAAATGCACGAATATGACATAAAGTGTGCATAAAACATGTAGGTATCATCAATAATATGGCATAGAACATAAGAAATTATCGATACGTCGGAGACGTATCAATAACACAACTGAAACACCGTTCCACTCATATTACATCCCTCGGAGTGGTACAACAGAAACATATGCGAGTCCAATGCATGTCTATAGAATTACACACGAACTATTTACAGAAAATCAACACAGCCTCCTACTTTACAGTGAGGTAAAACTTCAAATAAAGCTTCATAAGAACGACTCGTGGACTAACTTATTGCTACTTCTAGTTCTAGAGATACTTGGCTTGCTATAGAACTCTAACTACTTAGGTGCTAGGATGAGGGAAATGTTCCCTTCTATTACTAGTCTAAGTTTCCACTCTAACTGATATAGAAATTGACTCCATTGACTTCTTTGAATTGGATTCTTCATCTTGTTGCAGTTGACTCCTTTGTCTTTGAGTTCCACGGTAGTTTCTCCTTCGGTGACTTTGATCTAAGAAGGGGTTCAAATGGGAGGGAATGACTACGAGCGTACTCAGCAAGTTCATTATAGGAAATAGGTGTATCATGCATAGCTACATCCATAGACCAGAAACTCATAAGCGAATGCAAGTTTTCGTAAACATTTCTTCAAAAGGTTTATTTTATTCTGAAAATTATGTCCGTTAGTCTTCACAGGTTGAACAGAACTTCATGGAGTTCCTTTCCTGCCGCGTTCGTAGTTCCCTTCCCGGAACAGGGAGTGACAGTCACAATTTGATACACTCTGCAGAGGTGCGTTACTTTTCCCATAAGAGACCTTATCCTTGTTGCCAACCAGGCGATATCTTTCCCGTCCACACTTCCGTGGTGTGAGGCCAGGTGTGAGATCCAAGCCAAACACCGCCTTCTCCGCGACGCTGCATACCCACCCTTTGATCCATCCGTACATCCCCGGTAGACTTCTACCGATCATACGACTTTACCCCCGATGTACTATGGACAATCCCTCATAGACGGTAGAGCCTCTCATCCAAACGGATGGGGATTTTAAAGGATTTCCCAACCTGCTGCAGTGTTATCCCAACACCCAGCCAGGCCCTATCAAGTCCGTTGATATGCAGGAGGGAAAAGATACAGCTGACTTCCCTAGAGCCATTATAGATCTTATGGTTAACTCAATATGTACGACGCTAGAATTACTAGATGGCATTGGTAATTAGTCCTAGATTAGTAGAACCCTTGCAATGGAACCTCCACCATATCAACACATACCATGGATCCATTACCCACCACATAGTCTATTCATAATTGTAAAATAATATTTTGCTTCTCAATGTAGGAGTGATAAATATAGTACTTTGCATATAGTTTGATAAAAATAATCAAATGACATGAGCAAGCGATGAACTTGCCTTTCTTGACTGCAAGATTATGCAGGCAAAAGCTTCGATACGTGAGAACTCCAAATTCTGAAATACCATCATTGTCCGGTAAGGACAATGTTTAAAGAAATGGCAAAGATTCTATAATGCATAGTATGAGATGCAATCATCCCGAGCGTAATCTAACCCCGATGATTTAGGATTGGGTGAGTTGTAAAGATTTCTTTAGGGTGTGTTGCACTTTTAGGATGGTTCTCAAACAAGGTTTTTATTAGGGTTTGGTTATAGGGATTTCTATTTTCGTGCCCTCGGGTCGTTAGTTGTACTCAGTTTTCCCCAGCCCCTTAGTTTTTCCTCAGTTTTCCCCAAGCCTATGTCTGAAACCCGCAGAAGGAGCTCAGATGGAAGGAATCCGTTTATTTGGACGTTCTGTGCTGACGTGTTGCGCCTCGTCGTCTGTGGGGCCGCGTCGTGTGGGGCCACGTCGCGTGGGGCTGGTAGAAAGGGACCGCGTGGGAAAGGACGAGAAGCGTTTGGTTGCACGTGAGCAGGAGCTGGGTTTTGTCTCTCTCGGCCCAAATTTGTATTATGCATGTAAAAAATAATATCGCATTTCCACTATTATTCGAGCACCACATCCTCCAAACGATGCCGATGCCGATGCCGATATCGGCATGGTCAGAACGGCTATGCTCGCCGCCACTGCTAGGTCAACGTCGGGATGCACAATGTTTAGCATAAGAGTCACTTTAGATTAAGCTGCGAAAATAGTCACCTGCCACAGCGGTCATTGGTCGCGGAGGCCCCACAGAGCGGCAATATATAATTTTCTATAAATAAATAGACGACCCACTGGTCATTGGCTGCGGCAGCCCCATAGAGCGGCCCCATTTGTCATTGGCAGCACCGCGTATACAATCAGGAAATAAAACGGCCCACACGTCAACCGTAGATGGATGGCTACCCATCAGCACGAGACGGTCAGAGAGGAACTGACCTGACGGTAACGGTAAGGCCTCTGACCTGACGGCAACCCGCGTCTTCGAGGGGTTTCAAACTAGAGGGATGGGAAAGCTGAGGAAAAACTAACGAGCTGGGGAAAACTGAGTACAACTAACGAAGCAGGGGCACGAAAATAGAAATCCCTTGGTTATATTGATATCATAAACAAGTTATATAAGGCATTATAACAATCATGCACACAAAGGAATAATGGTTGCATAACATGTAAATAGTGGTTGTTACTTTTAAGTCTTATAGTGCATGGTTGGTGATTATTTATATTATACTTCAAAAGAATAACTTTTGAAGAACAGGTTAATTAAGAAATACTAAGTAGTTCCAATAAGAACTATTTACTTATATGGTTTACTTGTATATTTACTTCAAAAGAATAACTTTTGAAGAACAAGTTACATAATACATAGGAAGTATTTCAAGTAAGAGCTATTGGCTTCTATGGGTTGCTTGTTATTTTCTTCAAAAGAATAACTTTTGAAGAACATGTTTAATAAAGAACAAGAAGTTCTACAAATAGGAGCTATGGCTGCTAGGGTTTACTATTGAATTCATTATTAGGTTTATTTAATTCACTAATAGGGACTAGTTGGGTTCTTAAGTAGAATGGGTTTATATGTAGCAAGTGTTGACATGTTTAATACTATGGTTGATTATGGTTATCATATCGAAGGATGGTTATTAAGGTGGTGCTATGAGTTAGGGTTTACTATAACTTCTCATTTGCTTCACTAAGTTAGATGGTTTATTATTTCCTAAATAGGGTTTAGTTGATTAGGAGCATGTAATGTCAATTACTACACAAGATTGGTATTATGATGAATTTGTAGGGATTCGTAGCATAGAAAACAAAAAAATTCCTATCGCGAGAACGCAATCCAAGCCAAGATGCAATCTAGAAAACGGGAGCAACGAGGGGATGAACGAGACTAACCCTTGAAGATTTCCAAAGCCTACAAGAGGAGGCTCTCGTTGCTGCGGTAGACGATCACTTGCCGCTTTCAAAAGCGCGTACAAGATCTTGACGGTGCCACAATCGGGCAGCACCTCCGTACTCGGTCACACGTTCGGTGTTGATGAAAACGACGTCCTTCTCCCCGTTCCAGCGGGCAGCGGAAGTAGTAGATCCTCCTCGGAATCCCAGCAGCACGACGGCGTGGTGGCGGTGGTGGTGGAGAACTCCGGCGAGGGCTTCGCCTATGCGCTGCGGGAGTAGTATGTGGAGGAGGGGCGCTAGGGTTTGGGGAGAGAGAGGGGGTAGGGCGCCGGCCATGGGCAGCCCTAGGTGGTGCGGCCAAGAGTGGCTGCCCCCTCCCTCTTCTCCTCATTATATAGGTGGAAATCCCCAAGAGTTGTAGTCCAGGTCTTCGAATAAGACCCCAACAACAAAACCTCCCATAGGTGGGAAACCTACTCAAGGAGGGAGTCCTACCCAAGGTGGGACTCCCACCTTTCCTTTAGGTGGGGTGGCCGGCCACCTATGGTGGATTCCACCTGGGACTCCACCCTTTAGGGTTTGGCTGGTCATGTGATGTCTACGGGTGCTTCTATTCTTGTAGACAGTGTTGGGCCTCCAAGAGCAGAGGTTTGTAGAACAGCAGCAAGTTTCCCTTAAGTGGATCACCCAAGGTTTATCGAACTCGGGGAGGAAGAGGTCAAAGATATCCCTCTCATGCAACCCTGCAACCACAAAGCAAGAAGTCTCTTGTGTCCCCAACACACCTAATAGGTGCACTAGTTCGGCGAAGAGATAGTGAAATACAGGTGGTATGAATAAATGTAAGTAGTAGCAACGAGCACCGAGAAAAGTGCTTTGCCCAGGATCGGCGTGTGGTTGATGGTGGTAATATTGCGGACGGTAGAGATGCGAGTAAAACAATGAACAAGCAAGTGATAGCGGTATTTAGGAACAAGGCCTAGGGATCATACTTTCACTAGTGGACACTCTCAACATTGATCACATAACGGAATAAATAGATAAATGCTAGACTCTACACTCTCTTGTTGGATGATGAACACCACTAATCGTGTAGGATTACACGAACCCTCAATGCCGGAGTTAACAAGCTCCACAATATTTGATGTTCATGTTTAAATAACCTTAGAGTGCATGACGGATCAACATAACCAAACCAAGTACTAACATAGCATGCACACTTGTCACCTTCACGCTACGAAAGGAGGCATAGATCACATCAATACCATCATAGCAATAGTTAACTTCATAATCTACAAGAGATCACAATCATAGCCTACGCCAAGTACTACACGATGCACACACTCGTCACAATTACACCGTGCGGGAGGAATAAACTACTTTAATAACATCACTAGAGTAGCACACGGATATATTGTGATACAAAACACATTGCAATCATAAAGAGATATAAATAAGCACTTCACTATGCCATTCATAACGGTGAATAAGTATTCGTGAAATATAGCCTAAGAGACCCACACGGTGCACACACTTCGTCACCTTTACACACGTGGGACAAGGAGTCTCCGGAGATCACATAAGTAAAACCCACTTGACTAGCATAATGATATCTAGATTACAAGCATCATCATATGAATCTCAATCATGTAAGGCAGCTCATGAGATTATTGTATTGAAGTACATAGGAGAGAGATTAACCACATAGCTACCGGTACAGCCCCGAGCCTCGATGGAGAACTACTCCCTCCTCATGGGAGACAAGCAGCGGTGATGAAGATGGCGGTGGTGCCGATGGAGGAGCCTTCGGGGGCACTTCCCGTCC